>NW_020955943.1:268697-349685 GCF_003031625.1 Empidonax traillii
ACCAGGCTTATTTTAATGATTTAAAAATAGAGTCACCTAATCAATGCCTTCCTACTGTCTTGCTCATTACTAAAAAAGGAAGCTATAAAAATCTTCATTTGCACCCAGTAACAGGATAGAGCACGGCTATATAGTTAGTTTGACGTGTTTGAAGGATAAAGAACCTAAAGTAACATCACCAGTCTCTAATAATCAGCAACAATCTGTTGGAAAACATTTCAGATTTCAGAGTAGTCCTTCCTCGCAGACTTTCCTGTCTGGGTTGTTTTCATCCTGTGCTGTGTTTGCTTATGGCAGCTGGAAAGACTGCAGACCCTTACAGAGCTGTTGGACTGGGTGTTTTTTGCTCTTCTCTACCTTGAGACATCAGCAGTTACCCACAGAAGCTCTCCAGTGTGAGCTGAGGTCTCATTGTCTTCCCATGATCATGCAAGGAAAGGTTATGAAGTGCAAAAGAGAAATATCAAGCTCTCAAAAGTCCTCTAGCAGAGCTATAATGCTAAAATTTTACTCATTTGTGTGAATAACTTCATGCAGAAGTGTCATGGAAGGCCCTGGTCATCTCAGCAAGCTATTTATCTTTCTCGAGACGAGGCATTTGCTGTTGATCTCATTTTAAAGGGAATACAAAAACATTATGGCATAAAAAGCAACTCTCACAGTTTAAGGAGAGAAGAAAACCCTCTCTAGGTTTACACTTGGGTCATGACAGGAAGGAGATTGAGACTTTTTCGTTTCAGATCTGCCTGATTTCTCAGCATCTTTTAATCAGAGTAAGCTGCACATGCTGTCTACCTATATTTTGGAAGCGTCTTCTAGGGTTTCCTTCTTTTTTTTCAAAGCAAGACCTAAATCCAAAAGAGACTTTCAAAGTTGCACCATCCTCCTTCTGTTACAGCCTACTTCTAGCACAGCTCCCCTAATCTCTGGGCTCATAAACATAGATATTACTTAGCTGCTTTTCTCTCCTCTTTGTCTAAGTTGTGGGCACCGTTTTGATTCCAGTGAAGGTGTCTCACAGGTCCCGTGCACGGATCATGTAACTATCACACTTGAATAGCATTGGCAGAATAAGTCGTTCAGTGGCTTGTTGTGTTAACATTGTTCACCCTCCCTCCTCCTTTACTTGCTCAGCTTACGAGCAAGAAGTCTACTTCAGTGTATGCATTGGTTCAGTGATATGACAGCATTCAGCAAGACAGCATTCAGTAAGTCTTTGAAGGTCCAAGCCTCTGAATTGCTCCCAGTAATTGTACAGCATTACTCGGTGCTACAGGTTTCATGTTCCCAGTGACTCCAGCCCTTAAGGCTAAGCTGGTGATATTTCTGGAAATGAGATCCCCAAGCTGAGATGTCTTTACAACACACCATGTCTTTACAACATCTCCCTCCGCCCAGGTCTCTTGGTGGTCAGGGAGAGGTACAGACACTCCTAAAGCATGGTGCACTGACCCTGTCTCAGGGATCCCCTGCAGCACGAGTCAGATGGTGGCTGGGTGGTCAGGATCTCTCTCTCTCTCTCTCTCTCTCTCTCCATGGGTTCTACAGGGACCTAGGAGGTAAAAGTGGTGGTGAGGGAGAGGCTGACATTACAACATATTGCAATTTGTTTATCTGTATGTGATTAGACACTTTAAAAGTCTGTCTCTTCATTTGAATGAGTTTTGTAGTGACCTTTCTGACAGATGTAATAAGAAAGGAAAAAGGAAATTACTGTTTAATGTAGGTTTTATCTGGATTTTTTTTTTTTTTTTTTTTTTGCTTGTTTGATTGTCATATGCTTACAGTGCTCCCTGTTCTTAATGTCGAGGCTGGTAGCTCTTCACTTACATTTTTTCCTTCAGCAAAAGCTCCTTCTAAAGGACTCTCAAACCAACTCCTTAAGTTCCAAGAGAGTTGGAGAGGGACTTTGTATATGGGCAAGCAGTGATAGGACAAGGGGGAATGGCTTTAAACTGAGCTGAGTTTAGATTAGATATAAGGAAGAAATTCTTTACTGTGAGGGTGGTGAAGCACTGGAATAGGTTGTCACAAGAAGGTGTGTGGATGCGCCATCCCTGGAAGTGTTCAAGGCCAGGTAGGATAGGGCTTTGAACAGCCTGGTCTAGTGGAAGGTGTCCCTGCCCATGGCAGGGGGGTGGGTTGGAACTAGATGGTCTTTAAGGTCCCTTCCAACCCAAACCGTTCTGTGAGTCTATCTGTGAAATTCTTAAGGTCGATCTGGCCTGACTGCTGTAGTCTGTGCGTGAATCACTGCTGTTGCTTCCCTGTAAGATGCTGACAAACCACCTCCTATCACACCTGCACAGGACGGGACGCCCTGTCAAACCATTCCCGCATCTGCAGAAACAGCTTCTGCTGACTAGGTACAGATGTTTTATCCAAGCACAATTAGGCGAATGCTGCAGCTCCCCCCGGCCCGAGGGCGCGGACCCTCCTCTGTCGCTTGTCTTTAAAAACGGGACTAGCAAGTAAGGAGGTTTTTTTTTCCGGGGAAAACGCGTTCCCGGCGGCCGATCAGGCAGCCGGCAGGCGGCAGCCTGTGCCCGCGTATGGCTGCAGGGGGGTTCTCCACAATGTTACTTTTTTCTTTTTCTTTCCTTTTTTTTTTTTTTTTTTTTTTTCCCTTCCCCTTGTGGCCCTGCACATTGTCTCTCCTCTTAAGCTGTTTGAATCACGTCTCTACATTAAACCCCTGAACTCCCTCCATGCATCCTGTTACCAGCCAAGCCCAAAGCCTTCAGCTTTCCTCAGGAACCCCCCTGGTGCAGACCTCCCACTTACTCTGACTCTCCATCCCAATTTACACACTCCCTTTCCCACCCAGGACTTTCTACCCCAGCCACCACCTCACTGCAGTGAGAGACCTCCATCCTGCAAGGCCTTTGTTCCCATGTCTCCCCCGAGTTCCCGTATCTCCCCCAAGACTAGGAGGCAGTCCCCAGGAGGCAAGGCCATGTCTCCAGGCGCAGCAGCTGCTGGATTGCAGCATCGTCAGACGAGTGTAGAGGAGATTGGGAATTTCACCATTTGCAGGGGCCAGGTTTTGACTCTGAGTGCAGCAAGTTTTCTCCTATGTCCTGTTATGCTCAGAGTCCTCAGGTGAAGCTGTGGTGCTGGATCCTCATCAGGCTTGTTGAGCTGTGTGAGCAGAAGGGGAGGCAAGCAGCCCAGACAATAGCAAAGTCAAGGTCTTTTGTGTGCACCAGGGGCTGCTGCCTTAACACAGCGGTAGGGTCTGAGCTTCTGGCTTTGAGCATCAGGATCAAAGCAGCAGTGTCTGAACAGCGAGATCTGAACAGGAGGATGTCAGAACTCTCGCTGAGTTGCTCCAGCACAGGCTGCCTCCCAGCTGCAGGAAGGCAATAAAGTGCAGCAAAGACCATCTTGCCCCAAGATTTAGGGTCTTCTGTTAAATTCCTGCAAGGTGCTGTAGCTGGATCCTTTTCTCACTTTACTAGACACATGAATGTCCCTCCCAGATGGACAGCATAAAATGTGAGGCCATAGAAGATGGCTCGATGCTACCCCACATCCAGCAGGTCTGGCCATGTAATACATGGATCAGGAAAATGCTTTAAGGCAAACATTCTCCTAAGGAACCTTTGCTAAGGAAATGCAGCAACTTGCTGAAAGTTGTTAAATTCTTCCAGTTTGTAATTGTGATATTTTAAACACTTTACAACCAGATGAGAGAGAATATAAGGTATCTGGGCTTTAATTGTTTGGTGTGCCTGGGAACCACCACCTGGGAACAACTTTTTTTGGGGACAATTTGAAGCAATTTCTTTTTGGGCAGACCAATGGAGACAGCTTCTTATAGCCCATCACTCCACTTCCACCTGCTAAATAGCCTTCCCCACAACCCAAGAATTAATGGGGAACTTAACTGGGGAGTCCTAATCATCTTGGGCATGAGCTTCAGGGAGTCTTATTTGTATGTTTAGTGTGTAATGATAAAGGTCTATTGCTATCATTCCTCTTGCCACTGATGGATGGCAAGAAAAGACAACCCCAAAAACATGGAAGAGTCAGAAATACCAACCTGATACAGCCTGTCCTGCAGCCCCACCCTGTACACCATATTCTATTGTCTTCCCAGTTGGTCATGCAAGAGAGTTGCTCTGCACAGCATTATTCTGTGCAATTCCTTATGCTACCCTATGGGATAATGGGGATCATTTATGTAGGATAGGCAGGGTTTTCTGTAAAACAGCATTACTGGAAGGGATGTGAAATCCTGGATATCAAAGGGATTTATATGCCCAAACCAGTCTTGCTGCCTTCCTACAGCTAGAAACACTTCCAATTTATAAGAGAAAATACACCAATTAAGAAATACAAAGAATTCTTTTTTCATGTTGCAACATTAGACCCTTCAGTACCCTTCCTTTACTCAAAATAAATAAATATGAATTCGTGTGTTTTGACAGTGGCTGTGTGTGTGTGTGTGATTTTTGATTGTGACTCTAGGGATAGGTTTTCAGCTGAGTTTTCATCTACCTGTCCCCAGGATGGCAGGGCCAGGGATACAGGTGTCAGTGGCCACATGAAGACAAGCCTGCGATGGGGGGATTTCTGAGCTGTGGTAGTGAAATCTTCCTCTCTTTCTCCAGGCCTCAGGCTAAGAATAACAACTCACCTCTGTGCTGCTGTGACCACTTGCAGGTGTCTTTCCCACGGGAGGCCAGTATGTCATCAGCTGCCTGACTTGTGAGGAAGCTGTTGGGAGATGCATACCTGGAGGGAGATGTATATATAGGATATATGTGTCCCTCCTTAGCTAGCAGCTTTTTAGAATTTGAGTTTCTGCCTGATAATGGGAAGGTGACTTAGTGCAGAGGAAATTTTTTTTTCCCAGTCTTGGTGGGAGAAGGGCTTTACTAAATAAAAAGATGGGCAAGACAGGAAACATGATATTCCTGGGCATTACCCAGAGCAGTTGTGATATCTCATAGCCTCATGGACCCTAAGATTCAATTCTTAATTTTTGATTGCAAAAATGCTATGCTGTGCTTATTGATGCCCAGGAAAATAATGTTTTAAATGATGATATATTACCAGATACATAGTTCACCTGCAGCATTTTGTTTTGCAACCAAAAAGCAGGCTGCACAAAGCCTCTTAAATAAAATAACATACCTTGTTTATCTTACTTGCACCGAAAAAGTTGAAGAAAAAATTACTTCTCCACTAATACTTTTAAAGTGGGTGCTCAGCTGCTTAGGCTGGGATGAAAGAGATTAAAAAACATGGCCTAAATACTGTATTAGCCCTTTTACTTGTTTTGTTTCTTTATTAGCCCTGTGTTATACCAACGTAATAATGGTTGCTGGATCAATATGTAGTTGTGGCTAAAAAACCCTTGCCGATGAATAGCGCCAGAATGTACCCAAAATGAACTTTTCTCAGCTAAAATCTCTCTGTACCTTCCCATGATAATATCTCACCTATGCCTAATTGCTGATGGAGGCATTGCAAGATGAGAAAAAGAAAAAAAGAAATAACAGTGAAGTTTTGCAACTACAGACAAATGTGATCATTTGAGAATTTCTTGAATGGTAAATGTACTGATGTCTTAGAAGCTAGGATACCATGGAGATAGTTGCCTTAGCAATGTTTTAGCCATGTAGATAATCACAATCAAACCTGCCTCTTGTGGCAAAATGATGCTGCATTATTTTATCTTTTTGCAAAGCTTTTGTGAGTGTGCAGTAATGCAGTTTATGAGTTTTTATCTAGACATCAGATTTTCTCTCATGTTTCTTTTCCTTGTCATTCTTTATTTTTTCACTGATGTTAATTCTGAAAATAGATGTCTTTCACGCTAAGGCTTTGTACATATGACAGCCTGACTGATTTAGTCCCTGTTCACCTCAAGATAAAAAAAAAATTCCCACTTACGGGTTGAGAAAAATCAATTTTAAAGGTTGTATTCAGATTTTCATCTTTTAAAAACTAGTACAGCCTGAGTTGCTGTAGGTTTAATTTTTCCATAGCATGACATCATTTAAAAAAATCTGTGTCTTTTCACAGTAGGCACTCAGACAAACCAAATGTAATGAAAAATGGAATAAGTAGGCAGATATCTCTTTTATGATCTACGGAGTATCTTAATAAAACCAGTTTGTAAATATATAAAATGATATTGAAGACAAAAACATATATCTCTTCTACTTGGAGTTGGAAGTATTTGCATTTTTAAGTTATTTATTAGGAAGGAAGGAAGGCAGTTTGCAATTTTAGAACAGGCAAAACCACTGCCTGGTAGGGCAGCAGGCTACCAGCGATGACAAGAAAGTGTTGGTGGGGCAGTGGTGGCCTCTGTGTGGTGTGTGTTGGCCCTCCCAACACCTCCAGGTTTAGATTCCACAGAGCTGGAGTGGCAAACCTGGCTGTTCGCGGTATTCACTCAGGATTTTGTCTTGGATTACAAAAGCTCCGTGATTTTCAGGCCACGGAGAAGCCCTGGACTGGCTCAGTGACAGTGTTTGGTTTTACTTCATCCATGTTTGTACTCCTTACACCAGCTGAGAAGAGGGCTTGTCCCCTTATGGAAATATCTAGAGGAGAGGTATTATCCATTGAAAATCGTGGTGTCTTTAGTATTTCTTGATATGTGCTAGCCATGTCTAAAATTGGGAACCCTCTGAAGCCAATAGCTGCTACCTTCTTAATTTCAGTAATTCACTACACTCTCCCTACCTTCCCTTTTATTTTTCTCCCTTTCAAGAAAATTAAGAAAGCAAAAGTCTAAAAAGGCTTATTTATGTTGATAATTTCCAAACTGTTAAAAATAGACTTGTAGAGAAGCTCAGGTTGGAAGGGACCTTAAAAGATCATCTGGTCCAATCTTTTATGGGAAAGGGAGCTTAAACAAGATAATTTAACACCCTGCTCAGTCATGTCTTGAAAACCTCCAGCAATGAGAGCTCTACCCTGTCCCTGGGAGGTTGTTGCTGTCATTCTTACTGTGAAAAGTGTCTTTCTTATATTGACATGAAACCTATCCTCATGCGACTTGCACCCTCTGCCTCTTTTTCATGTGGCTCCTTGTGAAGAAAGAGCCTGTCCTCTTTTAGTTGCTTTTTAACTACTGGAACATTACAATGAGGTTCTTTTGAGCCTTCGCTTCTGCAGGGGGAAAATACTTAAATCCTTTAGTCTTTTATCCGGCCCTTTGATCATCTTTGTAGCCCTCCTTTGGACTCCTCCAGTCTGTCCACATCTTTTTTGAATTGTGGGGACTAGGACTGGACACAGTACTCCAGCTACTGTGCAATCATGGGAAGAGTCAAGTTTGTCAATCTACTTGTAAGGACAGATGAAAAAGACTAGGATATATGAACTAAGGGTGTTGAGAATAGAAAGCAAAAGAAATGCAGGACTGAGGAAGGAGATGTCACCAGGCGAATTTCTGATTCATATTTAGCTAGCAAGCCTGCCTTTGCTTGGAGCCAAGACTTGTGTTTTTGGTGGCTTGTATATGCAGTCTTTTTTCAGTAGCCTCCACTACCTTCTAGGCTGCAAGGCCATGAGAGCTTCAATCTGCACAAAATCATAATTAGCTCTTTGTTATTTCTGTTTCAAGTGATTTCTCCGACTGGGACTGAAGCAGAGCCTATTGCTGTGCTATTTTTGCCCCACAGCCCTGCAGGTCTACCTGTGTGTCCTGTGCTGAGATCTCCGCAGGGAGGAGCAGGTATGGGCTCTGACAAGGCTGTGCTCCCCCGCCACAGGGATGTTGGAGACTGACGGCCTGTTTCCTGAGCTCTTGCAGTCCCCTGCTGTGGCTTTGGCACTTCACGCTGAAATATTCCCATGATTAAACTCCACAGCATGGGTTTAAGACAGGCTGATCTTTAACTCAGTCATCATGTTGGATTTGTACACTTTATCGGATTCTGAAGTGTTTTTTCAAGTTTTAACACTGAATTTTAATTATGAGAACATAAAAGCTTTTTGACTGTTATGCACTGGTTTTTGTTGCTATAATCACCATTAATAATCATATGAGGGAACCTAATTTTCATCAAGGTTTGATTCACATTTCATAAATGCCCCTGGCAACTGTGGAGTGAGTACCTGCGCTCTGCTTAACAAGGAGCCATCATCCAAAGCAGATCAGCAGCATTACAGGGCTTTCCAATGGAACCTGAGGGCTGGAAGGAGAGCAATGTCTTCCATGAGACTGCTGCCACTGCAGCTGCTGGAGAAAAGCTGTGTGAAGCAGGTGTAAAGGAAAGTGTAAAAGGTGGTGAAGCAGGTGTAAGCTGGGAAGATGTTCTGCAGTGATGACTATTGTGCCACAGATGCAGAGATGATTTTGGATTATTTTGTGGGACAACTCAGTGCAAGTCAATGGGAAATTTGTGGGTAGCCATGAAAAAAATAGAAGACCCATGTCTTTATTTGTTTCAATACTTCTTATAATGGTTAATTTTGAAGTTGAAAAGATGTTTAAAATGTTGGAAATATTGCTAGTGGGAATAAACCAACAGGAGAAATATCCAAAGATACACTCAAAAAAATCTTCTCCTTGGCATTTTTAACATGCTTGCACTGAAGTAAACATTGAGTCAATTCAATTTAATCCTAATATATTTGTTTTCACTTTCTTTAGGAGAACGCCCACCAGGTACAGATGTACTTGGATAACAAAGATGACAGTACAATTTCTAGACAACAAGAGATGGAGCTGAATCAGACATCTTCACATCAAACCAATTTATCTGAAAAGGTGGCAGCCAAACCAGTGACCAGAAGTTGCAATGAGCTGCATCTACTAAAAGAGTATCATGGCATGGTAGCAAGTCTTGGAGAACCACAGAACCTCTGTGAAAAATCAGCAATAGGGGAGGATGGCTGCATTACTCTGGAGAAGGATTTCACTCCTGTGCCCATGCAGGGAAGGTAAGAATAAGGACAAACAGAATATTTTGTCTCCAAATCCAAATTAATTTTTATTTCCTTTTAGAGCAGACATGTACATTCATTAAGTGAGTATTGTTTCTCTCATCCACATGAAGAGCTGGAAGCTTAATGGGACATCAGAACAGTTGTAATTGCCATGGAGGGGTTGTGAATCACTGGATTTCTAAAAAAATCCCAGCATTATTAGCAGACATGGGGCAATTTTGCTCTGTTTTCAAGATCAGACAGTTGGCTTTTCTTCCCTACTTGGTGTCAGAAAACACAGAGACATTTCTCACATCCCACTCCTTTACCTGGTTCAGAAAAATGCATCATAAAGCCATAAACTGAATCATTACAGCTAAGGCTGTGAACACTAAAGTGACACTAATAGCCACTGATGGCATCAGCTGTGACTGCTGACACACCACCTATCAAGTGTACAAGGTGTGTGTGCTCCTCATGTATCCTTTCCTGCATCAGCAAAGGTGCAGATTGGCGGGCAGAAGTGCTAATCTTTCCTGTTGTGACAGATACAACATCAGAAATTCTATTTGTAAGTATTTAGAAATATTTCATAGACCCCTACAATATTTCAGGTGGCTTTTTGAACAGTTCTTTTTCACCTCTTCACTTTGTTAAACCCCTTTGGTAGCAGGATGGAGCAAGCTTTGCTCCAGCAGCAACCACAGTGAGTGGAAGGCAGCCAGGGTGGATTGTCAACTTTGCCAGGTAGTTTTGAGAATTTTTAGAGGTGACTTGACAGAGCCTAAAGTGAGAGAAGTGCTATACCTAATCCCAAGCTCCTGCAGAGCACAGGCCTTGAAATGGTGCCTGGGAATGTCTGCATCGAGCAAGATGGCTTACATTGCAGTGGTGAGTAGAGTGCCAGCACAATTTCTGGAACCCAGTGCTGGAGAACTTTGCTGCATGGCAACAAATTGGGAAAAAACAGGGTAGATTTCAAAGCAGTTTAATGTTTGAATCAGATTTTTTTTTAACTAATTAAAATTAAATAAACACTAAAATAGGATTTATTTAATGACATAATTAAGGTGAATTAGAAGTGTAATGCAGATAAGAATCCTTGGTTTTACCTGTAGTCAGCTAGAATTTTTATCCAAAACCCAGAATTTTCTTTTGTTTCTTCTCTCCTTCCCTCCCTCCTCATCGTGTGGTTCTTCATAACTGGTGGGAGTTGTAGTCCTGGGGCTCCCCCCCAGTTCTTCTTGTTGATCCTTAACTCTTACTCCTCCAATATTGATTTTTCTTGGTGTTTTTTTTTTGGTTTTTTTTTTTTTTTTTTTTTTTTTTTTTTTTTTTTTTTTTTTTTTTTTTTTTTTTTTTTTTTTTTTTTTTTTTTTGTGGAGATGAAACTTACCAGGCTCTTCTTAGCATATATTTTAACCAATATACATTAGGTGCAGTTAACTTACTGATGTGACCTCTATGACCCTTCTAGTCATTGACCTTTAGGTCATTGGGACTACTCAACAGAATGCAAATAAAAACATGGGTAAACCTTTTTAGACTCACTAATTGTTTGATTAGTTTCATTAGAATGAGAATTAGCTTTTAATGTAAATTGTTCTTTTGCTTGCAAAGAAAACTATTCGTGATTAGAAAAGAGGACACCAAATCCTTTCTTTTATTTCCCCATTAAGAGGTTCACTACATTGGCACATCTGTAGGGTTTGTTTTAATGTATCTACTTAGTGTAAATTGCTGAATTATCTGCCAAGGATAAGATTCCTAGGTTCTCTAAATTGTTCAAATGTACACTGAGACAAGACTTTCTAAAGAAACTATTTAACAGAACAAGAGATTTATCTTGGTCTCTAAAATTACCCTTAAGAAAAGTGTTCTTGAGTTAAGTGGGGCCCTTTTTCTGGGGACAAAGTGTCCACCCCATTCTGGACTGAACATTTCCATTTGACTGCAGTACAACCCTGCAGGTATTTTGTGGTCAGTCCACATTCTCTCAGGCTGCCTCCTTGTCAAAATGCCTTCTCATTTACTTCGCATATTGAAGCTCAGTGCCATCTGACTCCAGCTTTTACTGCGTTGCCTTAGGCTCCTGTGGCTCTGTTTGAGGAGGTCTGGACCATCCACATTGGGTCACTTCAATGCTTTGACTTTCCAGAGCACCCTTCCCCCTGAAATAAGCCTATCTGCCTTCTTGTGAGCAACCTACTTCCTTCAGTCCTGCTCGCTGTGGGAATTGTAGGCATGCCTCTCTGAAGTGGACTATGAATGAGCTCCACTGTCATTCAGTTCTACTGGAATGCACCTGGCCCAGGTGTATGCTTGCACTGATTTGTGGCATAGTTTGGACTATCAGAAATGAAGGTTTTAAAGCACTGAGAAATGGCAGTGAAATCTGTACTTTGATTTTTCATTTCTCTCATTTTTGTCAGCCTTTAAACAATGGCTTGACCAGGATCTTTTTTATTGCAGTTATATGAAAGTGACTTTTATAGTCAATGGACATTGGTCCAAGCCAAATTCCTGAGCCCCTTACCTTGCAGGAAGATTCCACGCTGCTTTGTGACAGCATAGGCAATGCTCTTCAGGTCAGCACTGACATCTTCAAAGACACAGGCTGCTTCCTTTCATCATGTCTCTGTATGTGTGGGATTTGGCCTCCAAAAAGCCCCTCTGATCTTATCATCATCAATGGGAAAAACTTAACAGCATAGCTTTATATTAAGCCAATCTGTGATCCACAGGAAGGCGTGAAATCAGATATTTTAGACTTGGGAGTTCTTGAGTGTCAAGGGCCTCTATAGAAATGAGATGAATAGGAATTCTTAATCCCATGTAAGCAATTACTTTGCATTACTCCACTCCTGTGTGATGAATGTGGCTCTAGAATTTGCTGGTCATTTAATATGATAGTTCTTGGAAATTTTTTTCTTTATTCTTTTTGCCTCATTTAAATAAAGGTAGGTATGTCATGCCATCTTTAATCTATATCTGAGTATTTTTTAGACATGTTCTGTGTTAATATATTATGTTATGAGATTTAAGTACCTTGAGAGCTAAAAATCAACCTTCAAAGCACTTGTCCTCTTTACTTCAAAGAGTAAATTTGAACGTAATTGTTGCCTGGTATTAAATCTGCTCTTCACTCTTGTGACCAGTTACAGGAGTAGAGGAAAACAGCATGAAACAGAGTCAGGAGAGGTTTGGGTTAGATATCAAGAAAAGGTTTTTCACCCAGAGGGTGGTTTAGCACTGTAACAGGATCCCCAGGGAAGTGGTGACAAAGTGTTTGGACAATGCTCTGAGGCACACGGTGTGACTCTTGGGAAGATCTGTGCAGGGCCAGGGGTTAGACTTGATGATCCTGATGGGTCCCTTCCAATTCAGCATATTCTATGATTCTATAATTAAGAAGATTCATCTATGGGATAATGGAAATTATTTTTTTATTTATTTTTTTAAATTTGCTTGAATTTGTTTTTCATCAAGCAAAACTATTTGTTTCAGCATTTCTTCTGTCCCTCAGTTTCACTTACGTAATGCTCACTTATTAAAGAAAAAGTTAAAAAAATCAACCAAATCCAACTCTTTCTTTGTCCTGAATCTGTGGATCCAGAATCAGTAGGGAGATTGGTCTGCAATGAGAAGATCAGTGAATTAAAAATGTCTATTGAATTCTTGGTTTGTAGCAATACAATGGAAAGATTGCAATTGTATTTCCTATTAGTTGGAGAAACTGGAAGAGGATAAGCTATGTATTGTGAAAAGTCAATATGAGAGTGAAGTTATGCCTTTAGCCTTGAGGGATTATAAATCTCAATTTTGATTTTTAATTATGTTGATGTATTGCTACTTTAAAAGACGTTTATGAGATTTAGAATTAGATGTCAAGAAGACATGGTTTCTGTCTAAATAAGTAAAATTTATGTGACAATTTAAAAGCTTCTTCAGACAGGGGAAAAGGCTGAAGGAAAAAAAAAACCCTCAAAACCAATAAAACCACATTTTTTGTGTGTATCCTAAGACTAATTTTGATCTTTGGCTATTAGAGAAAATTGGGATCATCTTCTGTTCAACAATCAAACAGGGAAAATATCATTTTCACATCATAATTGCATGTTTGTGTAGGAACCATTCTGACTTTTCATGTCAACCACTCAAACATTAGATAAGAGTTCAGGACAGATAGATGACTACACAGCAAACTGCCATCTTCATCATTCTTATATGACTTGTGGTGATCTTACTGCCTAAATGATGGCACTTCTGACTTTCCATTTCTTGTCAATAGTGAATGTTTCTGAGTTTTGATTCCCCATAGGTATATCTCTAAATGCTATGACACTGAAAATATTAAAGAAGTTTTAAAGTCACAGCTTTGGGAATTCATTTATTTTGGTTCTTTTGGTTTTAAATACACTCTCTCAAATATTTGTTGCTTACATGTAGGCATGTGGCTCCAACGCAGCTTGTCATGAGCAAACTGTGTAGGGGCATGGGACTGCTGAGACACTCTTAGCTTGGGTTAGAGCTCCCTGCTGTTGCCCCTACTGTGTCATAAAATACCATTCCAAACCTAGAAAGCTCAAAAGAAGCCATAAGCAGTTCTAGCAAAACTTTAGGTTGAATGGTTGGAAGTATAACAGAAAGACCACATAAAACACTGTGGGCAAACAAGTTATTGCAAGATTCTGCTGCCGCATTCTAATTGACTGTTCCCCATTTCCTGGGAAAAAGGCATCTTGCAGTGGTAATAGAAGGAAGAGTGAAATCTGGTTATACGATGGAACTTAGAGAATTTGACTTCATTTGAGTAAAGGAGCTGTGTTCAGCAAAAGACTGATTTTAGCATAGTTTTTGCTTTTAATAAAACATACAGAAACAGCCCTCACTCATAGTAAGTTTTCTTGAGTTCAAAGTTATTTAATTTCTTTGTTGCTGTGTATTATTCATCATCTCAGTGCTTATTTCTTATAATTATTCATGGTATCTGACATTGGTCATGTAACACAATTTCTGTTCTGCCACTGACAAACTAAAACCACAGAGCTCCCATGCAGCCACTCAAGCGCTTTTTGATTCTGAAAAAACATTTTGTAAACAAAACCCCACCATTTTTAATGTTTTGTCTAAGTGTTCTGTTGAAAGAAATAGGGGGTACTAATTAACTGCTTCACATTTTTCTGATTATTAGGCTAAAAACTGAACTCAGCACCCAGTGACAAACTTGCAGTGTACTAACCTCCAAAGATCATGTGTTTCAGCTGAGTCCCTGTGACATTGCACTAAACTGTTCAGTTTGCAAGCAGCTGCTCTTTTCCTAATAGTTAATAATATGGTTATGTGAGGTTTGTCATTGCGAGACCTCTTAGGTCACTTGTGGAAAGATGCCAGCAACATACAAGATGCAATCCTCTGTGGGCATGGACAGCTCTTTCCTCGTGTAAACCTCTTTTTAAACAAGGAAAGGCTTTTAATGCCAGCAATGCTTTTTTTACGTTGAAGGGTTAAGCCAACCAGTCAGTCAGACTTTGAAAAGAAATGTGTTGCACAAGGACAGTCACAGTTGAACAGGATGACATGCCTGGAGCTTAAATAGCTGACGTGAGGAGTAGGATGAAGCTTTTTCACTGAAAAATTGTTTTGTGTGCTTCGTTCCTGGCTGATGTGCGTGTGTGCGGGTGGCAGCTCTGACATACTAAATAATTTGCAGAAATCATAACTTTACATTAGCAGGTAGTCAAATTATACTAATTATTAAGATTAATAATTAATTTATGAGATTTCAATTTTGTCCCAACTTTTCAACTATGTAGATGTGCAAAAGTTTTATGTTAGGAAGAACAATTGAGTCTTTGCTGACAGAGACTAGGAAGAAGGAAAATAAAGCATTGGAAATCCATGATCCCTACATATACCACTGCATCAGGTGGCCAAGGGGATAGCCAACCCCTGCAGAGCTGTTGTTAGGCAGTAAATGGTCTGCACGAAAACATGGCAAATTTTCTGTGGGCCCAGGCTCTGTGGCTGAAGGATAGAACAAGACAAGACCTGAAAGTGAAGCCAAAAATAGTCGAGAAAGGGACTGATGCAGTAAGTTTGGGTCATTTAAATTTAAGCCGTGAACCTCAATGAGCCTGAGGTAGACCAGAAGACCACTAACTTTGCAGAGCATAGAGGGAGAGAACACAGGACAAGAGCAGCTTTATTTCATGGTACAGTCAAAAAAGTAGTGCTAGTGGGGCTCCCTTACTGGGAATGTTCCACAGGAGGTGGATGTGCAATCTCCGCTCTGCTCTGAGGGGTATTAAACACACACCTCCTAACTCTTGAGTAAAGTGTATGGGTCACCAGACTCCAAGGCAATCTTTTTTTTTTTTTCCTTTTTCAATGTGACATTTGAAATATAAAATAAAACATCAATTAAAGAAGCAACTATAATTCACATATTTTATTTTCTAAGAAACTTTCTTGATAATCAGCTTTTTGGATTTTGTTTTTGTTTTTATTATTCTGTTGAAAATATAAGGGCCTGAAGGAAGAACAGAGGAAAGGTTTGCAGTCTTTCCAAATAGTCAGGGTGATCAGCTGAGAGCTTGGTTAGCTTAGCTCATACTGAGCATTTGACCAAAAAAATTGCTTCAGCCTCTACCCAAACTGCTGGAAAGCTGCTGCTGAGGGAAGAGAGAGGACTCTGAGACACAGGTGGAAGAAGAAGCATTTGAAAGGAAAGATATCAATAAAATGCAGAGACAGTAGGAATACTTGGAAGGATAAATGGAAACCCTTCCATGCAGCTACAAAAGGATACTGGGTGAAGGTGAAATATTATGAAATACAGAGTGAGAGCAAGGTGTAGTGAATTAGATAAAAGCAAGTTAATGTTGTTGTTGTAAGCCAGACTTTGATACAATCAGTCCTGGGAGATGATAAAAAATCCTCAACTCCACCCACAGCTGCAGATAAAAACAGAGCATGAACCTGTGAATCCCAAACCTAGAGGCCAGAGAGCCAAGTTAGCAGCATTCCTTGCTTACCCTGCCTTACAGTTTGGTCTTCCAAACAAAAAAAAAAAAAAAAGACATGTTAACAAGATAAAAACATGGAAGGCTATGATTCCTCATAGAGTAAAACAATCTCACCTTGCAAGGGGTACAGAAAGAAACTGTTTCTTCCCTTCTTTTTTTTCTTTTCATAGCTTACTGCTAAGAGCAGATGTTTTAGAACATAGTTCTGCTGGTGATAGGGATGTTTCAATCTGCCCAAAACTTTAAATGTCTCTCCTGTTAGAATTAATTAGCATCAGAGTGTTTTGTCCTCTTGTGTTAGAAGCACTGGAAATCATTCATCAACTGCAGCAAAAATTTCCCGGATAACGATGGTCATGCATTTTAGAACTGAAGTTCATGTTAAATTGAATGTAGTTGATGGAAAAATAGATTAATGCAGATGGAATAAATTAGCCAGTGAAGTAAAAAAAAAAAATTAAAAAACTAGGGTCACGTTCTGTAGTCTGGCAAATCATATGGCTCTTTTAAAAACCTGCTATTCATAAGGAGCTCAAGTGATTTACTCTCTGAAATACAGAAAAAGCTGATAAATGAGTCACCAAAGTCCTTACAGACAGTGACCAAGCAAGCAATTCCCTGCTGCATAGGGGCTAATGGAGCTACAGGGGCAACCTGCAATCATTGTGCTAATGGACCAACAGCACACAGAGACCAAACAGTGCTCTGTCCACAGCAGGTTGGAGCTAAGTCAAGGACACCACTGTTATCTGGAGCCAGGGCTGTCAGAATTGGGTAGATTCAGAAGTAAAGCACTTGGGTTTGTTTTTTTAGTGTTTTTTTTTTTTTTTCCCTTGCACATTTTGATATGATTTCTTTTGAGCAGGATGAAATAGGAAACAGATTGGCAGTTACAGCCACTCCGTTTCCAGAAGCTCAGCTGAAGCTACTGAGTCAGTACTCTTTGTGAATTAGCAGCATCCAGAAGCAGCTGTGAAAGGCTGAAGGCTTTTGCTCCCACTTTCAGAGCTGCTCTCTTTTCTGGGCTAGTCAGTAAGGACAGTAAACACAGACCATCTGTCATTCACTCCCTGGTATCCTTAAGCTGAGTTTCTGTAAGGACTCCCTTGCCCAACACAGAGCTCTGTCAGTGGGGGATTATGAAAGTGTCTCTCTCAGATGGCCATGCTGGCAGCTACATTGAACTGATATGTCTGGCAGGGCTTTGTACTTGACGTTTGAGGGGGAAGCACTAGGCTTTTGAGGAATTTATTGTAAGAAATCTAATCCTGGTTTAATACAGTACTTTCTTGGGCAGGATAGGTAAATATTTTGCAGGGACTTTTCCACTCACTCTTGTGTTCTTAAAAGTAGTTTATTTTCTCTGCTGCTGAGAAAAAAAAAAGTAAAGGCAGTTTCAAATATTGTTTTGTTTCTGATCTTTCTAGAAGTGATAGGAGTAACTCTACCTCTTCACCCATATCAGTGACATGTGACCTGCAATCCTCTTTAGGAATCTATTGACAGCTGGTTCATCATGTAAACCTCTTACAGTGAAAAGCATAAACCTGAATTTAGTGAATCTGTCTGCTAAAAAGAATAGTAAAACCAAAATGAGGGTAACAAGGAATACCCTTCTGTTTTCTCTGATGTGTCTCTAATCTTCTAAGCTAAAGGAGAAAGGCTGTGTTGCAATATTATATAAATATGCATTTTTTTGTTGCATCCATTGGCAGCATATGTTTTCTTTGCTCAAGCAGACAGGATGGAGAATAGAGAATTTTGTCTCTTTATACTTGCTAAACTCTGTGTGAACCTGGGAAGATTTAGGTCATACATATAATGCTTTGAGATGATCAAAATTAAGTATTGACACTGTCTTCCTTATATGTAATGGAATTTATTTACTTGTACCCAAAGTTAATCATCAGGATCCTATCCGTGCTGCATATGTACCTCCTCAGGAATGAAGTCTTCAGGGTGTTATGGGCTACATCACATTTAGTGTTCTTAACAAGAAAGTTGCAAGTAGGAGCATACTTTGTCCTGTTGTGGTTACAGCACTTGGTTATGGACCAACATAAATTAATACATAAACTGGAATAATGCTTCATAAATGAGATTGTTACACACCTCTTGCCATGAGGAAAAAATGTTGATGCAGTCCACCCTTTCTAAATCCTCTTAAAATTTTGTCTGTATATGCTTTTGTCTCAAGTTAAAATCTATTCTTTTAGCTCTGCTGTGTGTCGTGATATTTTTTTCTCTCCAGCCATACTTTTTCCTAATGATGCTGGAGGAGATAATTCCTGTAGCTTTAGTTCTTCCACTATTCTAGTTAACTTTCACATTCTATAATCTTAAAATAGTAAAAAATTATACTTTTCTCTGTGAAAATGTGCTATGGACCTCTGCTTCTCATAAGCATTTCTCTTTGTTTTTAAAATGCTTCTTTGCAATTGTAACCTACTTTTAAATGCCATGACTCAAACATGATTCCATTATTTAGGCTTTAAACTGTTATTTTTATGTGGAGGAAAAATCATTATTCTGTGTTGATTCTTGAGAATCAACAGAAGGGCTACTTTACAGTAACATTTTTTAAAAAAATGTCTGATTATGGGCATTTTAGTGTCCTCTTTTGTCGTTATTGTTGTTGTTGTTTGTTGTTTGCTTTGGGTTTTTTTGTTACTTTGTTTATTGTTCTGCTACTTGAATATCCAGTTTTTTCCCTTGCATTTCCATATGGTCAGAATATGCTTCAGTTTTCCTTATGTCACATTCTGTGGACAATTTTTTTTGCAAAATGCCTGTGCAAAATGTATTAAAAAAAGATATTTGCTGATGCAGCAACTGTTGACAACAATTTCTGGAGTTGTCTTATTGAAAAAATATATGTGAGATTCTGTGTTTTGTTAGTTCTTTTTCTTACATTTCAGATTTCTCTTATTCGGAGGAGCTGTTGGTTCAAGAACACTAAACCTTTTTGATCCATTTGAGCTGATAATCAAATAGCTGCATAACTGTCTGGTCTAACACATGGAAAATGACAAGATTTGCTTTTTTCAGATTTAAATACTTTTTTTTTTTTCATCCTTTTAAGAATGCTAACAGGTGTTTTTGATTGAAAAATTGGTAAATTATTCAGGCACTGGATTTCCTTGAGGAATCAAAGCACCTGTAAAATTTCTTCCATCTTTAACTCTTTGTAGTAGTTGTGCTCCGTAGCATCTCTGGTGGTACAGAAGCTGCTGACATAACCATGTCAGGATGGGCTTTCCCCTTTTCTGCAGATAATCCCTTGCTGAAGAATTTCCTTTTAAAGTCAGGGGCACTGACACTTTCCCTTTTCTACTTTCTCTTTCTTTGGGAGCACAGACCGAAGTTTTATTGAGGAAACCTCATTCCTGGATGGCCAGGAACTTTCATGTGCACGTGAAGAGTTATTGTCCACATGGTTACTGAGCACAATCCTATCAAATTTTTTTGGATGATTG
The DNA here is from genome assembly GCF_003031625.1 of Empidonax traillii. Classification (NCBI taxonomy): domain Eukaryota; kingdom Metazoa; phylum Chordata; class Aves; order Passeriformes; family Tyrannidae; genus Empidonax; species Empidonax traillii. The sequence goes on from NW_020955943.1 coordinate 288,100, forward strand.
ATGTCTAGGATTTATTTAGCTTTGGTACGGTCCTGATTTTTAGAATACACATAGCCAGTAATATGGCATTTGTCATCAAGACTATGCTATTTCAGGAGCAACATGGAAAGAAATCACCTCTGTGAGAGTATGGAGCAACCAAGGTTACTCCATTCTGTATGGGGCCAAAGAGAATGCAGTGTCTGAGAGGAAGGAGTGACATCTGTATGACTGGGAGGGAAGAAGTGCTATCAAGAAGTGTGATGTACAGTTAAACCATGTTGCTGGAACAAAGCCATCTGCCATGTAGGAAATGGAATTTCTCTCTGAACACTGAGAGGCATAATTTTGTGGGGTTTTTTGTCTTTTCAGTGCACAGGAGTATGTTCTTACCTGGACAAAGATAGATCTTGGGAAAGCTGAAATGTCATTATTATTCTTTGTTTTTGTGGTCAGTCTCACCACTTGAGAGGAGACTGGATGTAATATGCATGCTACTTTTCATGAGACAATAAAATTCTCAGAGTTTCTTTAGAATGCATTATTTATAATCCTTGGTTTTTGGTTTGATTTGTTTGTTTAGCTGTTGGGTTTTTTTCCCCTTCTTTTTAATTTGAGAATTAAGTTGAATATGCTTATGGACTCAAATTTTCTGTTTCAAATTTGTCTCCCATGAGCACTGTGAGACAAAAGCTATGTTTTAAAGCTGTTAGTTAGCACAGACTAGATAGCTTCTGCTCTGACGTTTTAGCCTTAAGGTCCTACAAATACTGAAGGCCTTTAAGGCCAAAAAAGATATCTGGTAGCAGAACAGAACCCAGTAAATGTCAAATGAGTTTCCTGAAACTCGTAAAGTCCATGTTGATATACTACAACAACCTTAGTGAAGGGCTATTGCCGGGAAGAGCACCATCTTTGTGAGATAAAACTGCATTTATTCTTCAGTGGTTTCACTGAATATTCTGCAAATGTATGAGAAAATATTGTACTGTTATAAGCTACCTTTTTATTCAGTTTGGTTTCTTTAATTTGTTCCTCTGGGATTTTCAGTGCTTTAAAAATTTTTCTCTTTGATATAAATCAAGGTGGAATGAAATGACCAATGATGTGGAATTACTTTGTTTTAGAAGTTACTTGTTAGGCAGTTCTGAGTAAGTCATATTTGGAAGGACTTGTTGATGTTTTTTTTGTATACCTAATTCAGCATTGACTAATTTTTTTGTTGATAAGTCTTCCTTATGAAGAAGAGATTTAGTCTTAGGAGAAAATAAAAGGTACATGAAAAAAGGTACTTTTTAGTATACTGTAATATAAACATTGTTTGTGTAAGGCTTATATATTATTTAGTGAAGAAGTCTGTTATCTCAAAGGTAATTCCCCAGGTTCCTTGTATAGTCAACATGAGAGATGGGTAGGATGAAAATTATTTGAAGAGATCTCTCTCTTGCCAGTGACTGTAATTATCCTATACCAGACTTTTAGATGACAAAGGTTATATGAATAACCTCAGTGTCTTGTGCTCAGCCAAACCTGAAAAGAAATTTTCAATACCTCCATTAATAACTAAAATAATTTAAAAACTAAATATAATGAAAGGACTTCCAATGCAGTTTAAAAAATACCCATTACTTTATCAGCTTTATAGTGTTATTTCAAAATTTGGCAGCTATATCTCCCCCTAAAAATTATTTATCTGAAGATTTTACTGCTCTTTCTTTTCTGTCTATTCTATTTCATGCCCTTTCTTTGAAGCAAATTTTAGCGTTTTTGCTGGGTCTAGTCCACCGAGATCAGGATATACATAAAGACTACGTAAGTTGTCCTGGTTATATTGTAATACCTCATGAGAACCTGACTATTTAACTGAAATTAACATGCTTACACTTTTCTTGTTTCATTTTATTGAGACTAAAGGACAAAATACAAGTCCCAGCAAGCTTACAATAGTTTGGATCAATCGTGGTTTTTTTAAAAAACAAAGCTTAATTTGAGGACTACTTGTTGGTTTTAAGATGTGTGGTGGCCTGTTGCTTGCCTCTACCTTTTCTCTTTAACACCAGGCACAGAAATCAGTCACATTTTTTCATGTTAATGAGCCTTTCTTTGTAGATGTCTGGCTTTCTCTATTTTTTTTAACTCTAAGCAAGGGAGACAATTTTGTTTTTACTGGCAAAGTTACTTTCTTTTATAGAAATTGCAGTTATCAGTAATGTTATCCAAATTCCTGGGACGAAACATATGGAACTGCAATTTTCAAAGAAGTGTTTAAAAAAGAGGAAAAATAGAGTCTTCATTACTTCACGGCTCACAAATCACTCTTTTCAGTCTCTAAGACCGGGGTGAGTGGCATAAGAATATATTACAAGACTATGCAAGGCCAGAAGCATAATTATGTGTGACAGCTTGTCAGTACATTAATTGGATTAAGGAAAATTTTATCAAAATAATCCTGTCTTACAGTTGTGCATGAAAGTGTTCCCTCATCTCAGAAGGGGTCTGTGATCTTGCTTTAATAATGATTCCTTTTCTTGTATCATTCTTTAATTCAGCTAGTCTGTAAGTAAAACTTGAACATATGTTCCCCTAAACCTTTGAGACTACAACATCGTATCACTCTAATTCTTGAAGAATAACCTCTAGAGATGGTCACATAATCCAGATTTTCTCAGACCTATCCCTCTGTTCATGTGCCCATCATCCAAGTGCCCCATATTGCATCTTTAAGAGAGTTTGTTCAGACATAAATTCAAAATATTAAGTTTTAACCGATTTCTTAATGTTTGATATTCTTTAAATTGCCTCAAGGGCTAGGAAAAAAAATTGATCCCCCTTTATTTGTCATAAATATGGTTAGCAACAGAGCTGGTTGAGCTAAAACTCATCATGAATGCCAAGGAAAAATGCTGGCATTTAAAAGCCAAGGCTGCAGAATATGCTAAAGAATTACAAGTGCAGTCATGCTTTAAGTGTTGATAAATTGCTTCCCTATTGTAGACTCATTTTTCAGTATGACTTGCAGCATTTGTGGATAACACCTCTTAAAAGGTTATCTGTTTAACCCACAGAGAAATGTGGGTTTGGAATTTGGACCACTACCCAAACTGGCTACTGCTGCCTTTTTCAAATTTGCAGCTTGCTGGCAGTTGCTAACAGCTAACTCTTTTGGCAGCACCTGCTTCTGAAAACCATTTTTTCCATCAGACTGTCTGCAGTTTTCCATGTGGTTTCCTGTAGCTTTCCAATTTTCTTTGCTGAAGCAGAAAATGTAGCGGAGGAAACAGCAGATACGATTTTCAGCACAACTTCTCGCTCCTTCAAATGGCAGCCCTTTTGACCTGCCCTGTCACTGTGGTCCTGCTGGATAATCATGAAGGTCCGGGTTGGCCTGGGTGCTATAACCCTACAAAGCCCGATTTGATTTAAAAAAGGAACCACAGGAAGCACTCTATTTTTCAAGCTGTCTCTGAACTTAAAATTGCCCTTGCAGAACATGTGCACTCTCCAAATCCATCAGAAGTGAATGAAGCAAGCATATTGTGTGTGCCCTAGATAAGGAAGCATTTCTATCTAGGCTAAGCTCAGCACACATTTCACTACATCTTTCTTAAACATTTTCTTTAATTGCTTGGGGTCTTAGCATGGTATACACTTATTGATTTGGAATCATAGAATCATTGAGGTTGGAAAAGGCTACTCAAGTCCAACTGCTAATCCAACCCTGCCAAATCCACCACCAAACCCTGTCCCTAAGTGCCACATCTACGTCTTCTAAATACCTCCAGTGGTGGTAACTCAACAGCTTCTCTCAGCAGCGCCTGATCCAATGTTTGACAACCCTGTCAAAATTTTTTTCCAAATATCCAATCTAGACCTCCCCTGAAACAACCTGAGGCCATTTCCTCGTGTCCTGTCACTTTTTGCCTGGGAGAAGGGGCCAATGCCACCTCACTACAACCACCTTTCAGGTTGCTGTAGAGAGAGGTAAGGTTTCCCCTGACCCTCCTTTTCTCCAGGCTAAGCAACCCCAGTTCCCTCAACTGCTCTTCATAAGACTTGTGCTCCAGACCCTTAATCAGCTTATTTGCTCTTTGGACACTCTCCAGCACCTCTGTGTCTTTCAACATGAGACCTGCCTGTTGCTGTACTCTCACAGTGTCTTGCTGTCAGGTAGTGCCAGTGTCAGCCCCACACAATCCACCTTTGGGGATCCCTCTGGGGGATCTTGGACAGCCCTGTCTAACAGAAAGGAAAGTCAAAGAGAAAATGAGTCTATATTAGGTAATGCTTTCATTGCTAAATTTTTCTGACATCTTAATGGTGCATGCTTTTAAAGGGTCTGAAGGTTATTTTTTGATTTAGGTGAAGCTACATAAAGCAGTCATCAGAAAACATCTGGAGCCTGTTTAGAGAGGTGAGCTGGGGAGTCTTTGATCCCTCCCTTGGCTCCGACTATATCAGCTGACCACACTTCATTTTCGATGGGTAGTCATAACAATTTCCGCATGACGTCCTACCACTGAGGAGAACACATCACAGAGGGTTGAGTCTCCATGTGGGCACATATATATCATAAGGTTGATGCATGCATACAGCTGCTTGGCACACAGTACAAGTGGATGTTTAAGAGCTGAGTGCTATGATGTTGGTCAGCACAGTTTGTACCATGTAAATGACAAATAACCAAATCTGGTGGGACAATGTGTTTCAAGTGCAGTCAAAAGCTGGTGTGAGGTTTTCTTTGTTTGTTTGTTTTTTTCTTTTAATTCTGTTTTTCAATTTATTTGTGCGTTATGCTTGTTTACAGATATGATAAGAGAAATCAGTTCAGTACATACGATTTAGTATAAATGTTCTCTATTCAGGGAATAGGAAGATTGTGAGATGAAACTTTAGCCTAAAAGAATGTAGAAATGATAAATCAAAATCATGCTGTTGTAATTAGTCTCCTACATGATTAATTAGCTCTCGTATTCTTGTTGTTGTATTTGTTATAAACTCTTGGCTTAGTAGTGTTTCTGAGCTTTTGGGTAAGAGGCAACCTCATGCTTGTAATGGTTTTAGTGATTACTGATTCAGGGAAACATGCTAACTCTTTTTTCCCTGAAGAGATTCTGCTTTTAATATTTTTATGTAGTGAAATTTTTTTATAAGTTGTGTTCAAAACTACTGATGTTCTTGCATAATACATATGATTCTATACTCACATCTTCTTCAGTTCTGACCAAATCTTTTCCATGGAAGTGAGAATTACTGGTTTCTGTTGTCATAGAAATAACTCTCTTACTGATAGTTGTGTGCACAATGTCGCATATGGGAGATGAAGCATTATACTAGCCGAATTTTAAAATGTATTCTTTTTATTATAGGGAGTGAAAATTTATGATGATTTATGTTTTCAATACAAGACAAATAATAGGTTCCAGTCAACTCTTGTGATTATTTTAAGTGTTTACAGTCTAACTAGGATGAGTATGGTCTTTTCCTTTCTCAGGTTTTTGTTTATTTCTTTTGGTGTCCTTTTCTGTGGTGCATTTGGGATTGAAAGGTTGCTTATGGATGAACATCAGTGCCACTACAAAGCCTTCCTTTTTCTTTTGTTTAAAGTGGCAGGTGTAGACACATTAACAAATGCTTGAATATGTGGTCAGAGGGCAGATCTAGGGCTCAATGGCTGGAATTAAGTTATCTGTTTGCACTTCATCCAAAGTCCCCTGAAGATTTTGCAAGCTATCACCTATAGGTAATGGGAAACAGTGGTGTATTGTAGGTGAAAATTGCAGCCCTCTGACTAATATCTAAGGAGTCATCAGCCTATCAGTGGGAGCAACTGGAGTTGCCCACATCTATTCCTTTCCTCTTCTGCTCTTCCTTTACCTCTCCACAGAGCCAGGAGGGCAGGGGGAAACTGCTTCTTCTTAAACTGCTCAAAAGAGTATAGGAGATTGAAGGTCATGTCTCTGGTGTACAGCTGTAGAGAAGTATGAAAGGCCACCAGAAGAGTGTGACCCTCATTCATCCACGGGAGCAGTGGCGCAGCTACAGGTTTTCAGGGCTTCTGCAATAGTTGCCAATTGCAAAGGCTTGCAATTGGACTCTCACTTAATGCTGTGGGTGAGGTTCTTTTAAAGCTGCTATCAGGCAACTGGAACTTCACCTGAGGACATCTCCATGACTTAGCAGAACATGCTGTATCATCTGGGGTGGGACAGCTGTCCTACAATGCTGTTTCTTACTCTGGGTTACTATGGAGACAGAAATTGCAATTTCTTTAAAGATTAGGCATGGGAAAGTATGTCTTGGACTGCAAGTAACCAGCTCAGAAGACATGCTTCCTTGGAACAAACCTGTAGTCTTGCAGAGAGCGCCAAAATCTGTGTATATAGCTGTCACAGCAGCAGCCATGTGGTTAAGAACACAATCTTCTGTTCGAAAGATTCTCTTAATTAAAAAAACAACCCATGCCCAGCAGCATTAAATGTGAGAATGAATGTGCCCCAAGCAGTGGTTATATAGCAAGCAGAACATGCTCTTTTTCTGATATCAGTTCTACATGGATCTTTCTTTGTGAGTAATGTTGTGCAAGTCTTTGAAGAAGTCCTTGTAAAATACTTTTTTCATATGGTTTAATTTTAGTTTTCTCCTATCATTTTGAATGAAAGTGAAATGAGAATGTTAGTTTTTTGTGTGTGTGAAGATCTGTGCATATCTAAATATGAATGTATACATGTGTAAATGCAATTATTTCATGTTTCTTCTGAGCAACCTGATCCAGTTGAAGATATCCCTTCTTATTGTAGATGGGATTGACTTAATGACCTTTGGTCATGTAATCATGGAATGGTTTGACCAGCTCAAACTATTCCATGATTCTCATATATGATGTAAAATATGCTAATGATTTTTGGGTCTGAACCACGAGAGAAGAGCTGTGAACACAACTGGTGTCCAGCTAACCTGCTCCTCACTCCCACATAGTATAAATCCAGAGCAGCCTTCTCATGCTGTGAACAGTCCTACCCACAATGGGTGAATGAGCTGAGCTGGTGATTAGCCTCTTGGTAATGCTGTTGAATTGCTCAGTAGACATGGATTGCCTGTGGGTGTAACCAAATTTTCCAGGTACCTGATTGTGAAGAAACATTCAAAGTGTAAACCGATCCCACCGTTTTGAATTGTGTCATACTGTTGTTTTTTTTTTCCTTATTTGCAGTGTCGCAATTACCAGCTACTTGTGGTGTTGAGGGGCACCAAGAATGATGCTAAGAGGGTTTTTGAGCACTGTAGACTTGTTCCTCTATTAGTGGGGGATCCTTGGGCCTTCCTATGCTTTTCTTGAAGATGATCTTTGTTATCTTTTGATTAGGTGGATGATCAAACTGCACCAATAGCATCTCTGCAGAAGTATGAGGGGCACAGAGGGGCTTGCATTAGGCTCTCTGTTCAGGGATGACTTTCATTTTTAGAATCCATGCTATTTTTTAATGATGTTTTTCCAACTTTTCTTTCTAGAGCTTTCAGCCTTTAAGATTCTTTTATGCCCTAATTAGCTTTATTGTTTATATTGCTCTCATTCTCTAATTAGAGTAATCACGTCATGGGGGAGTTAAGGCTCTTCTGCTTTTTCTCTAATTATTTTTGTTTTGTCAAGCCTGGCTGTTTCCTGCTGCTTATTCTTGTCTATGTATTTTTATTCTCTGCAAATTGATGTTGTCATGCACTAATTGTTTTCACATTATCTGAAGACCTTTTCCATTTTTACTGTCTTCATCATTCTTGGACATCTGCTCAGCTCCACAGTTCCAGTTAAAAGTAGCAGATAACATACCAGCAAGTGGGGGTAATAGAAGTGCAAAAAGAAAGTGAAGATGATGTCTTTAACTAGCCTTCTGACTTCTTCACCTCAGATTCTGTTACTTAAACCACCTTCCACCAAACCTTTGTCCTCTCTTTCTGGTTGCCATTCGTGTGGTTGCTTTGACTGCAGCACTTTTTTGCGTACTGGTCATTCAGAGTAGTTGTGAAGAGCTGCTGAGGTGAGGATTGTCAGTGGATATATATCTGTGCCTAAGTAATACAAAGCAGTGTTGGTACCTGTTATAAGTTAAGCAATAAAAACCGGGCTGCAAAGCTGCAATAAAGAAATAGTTTATTATAAAAGCATTAAAACAAGCAAAAAAGGAACAGTGCACCGGGCTGTTTTTGCACTGTGGCAAAAACCAGCAGCTACTACAAGTTTGGGTCCCCTTTTTATGTCCCCTTGGCTCCGTATTTCGCAATCCGAAGTCCGGTCTCACGCATGCGTAGGTCCCAGGAGGTGTCTTGTTTAGATGATCCTATCTGTGCCCCAGCCTGAAGTCAGACATAAGGTGTTTATTGGAGTTTGAATTCTCACGAGGAAAGTGTATTCCATTTTCTTCTTTCCTGGAAGGAGGATTATCTGGTCTAGAATTCTTTCCTGGAGTTCCTGGAAGGTCTGATTGTCCATTTACCGTAAGAAAAAGGTTTGTGTATTTACCTGTCTGTTTTCGGATAAGACATTCCTGGCAAACATTGTCTTAGGTTTTACTGGAAAAGGGGTTTGTTACAAAACACAGAATTCTATCATTAATTTTTACTACAAAAAAAAATACAGAAAGTTATGGTTACAGAGAAATTACAAGCATTCAAGTAATTTATTAAACTCTGACGTTCCTAATTTATTACAGTACCGACCCCTAACAAGTGGAAGAAAATGAAAGTTTTTGTAGAAAGTGTTATGGTTAATAGTCTTGGAATTTGCACATGTCCTAGGAGGAAAAGTAGACAAGTCAGTGTGGAAAGGTTAATGATGTACCCAATGTGAGATTAGATCAGAACAGCATAGAGTATATATTATTTGAAACTTTTTTTTTTTTTTTCCTGTGGAACAAGTGGTACTGTTTTGTTTAAAGGCAGAAACAGCTAATTGGTCTTCCCATGAGTTAGCAGTTCTGATGGTGGACCTTAAATTTGTGCATTCAGAAGTTTTTCACAATTGTCCCCTTTGGGTGCAGACTGAGTATAGTAGAATGCTGGGATTAGCCGGGAGCATATCAGCAGCTCTCAGTGAGCACACCTTTGAAGTCCTGATGGCATTCTTGCTATCTTTATGCATTCCATTCTGTAAAAGCTCTAGGTAGCCATTCACACCTAAGAAGTTTCTCCACTTAAACATCTTTGTGTGAATGATATTCTCCTATTTAAAAGATGTGATAGTTTCAGAGTACGGGATTATCTCTTCACAAATAAAGTGTCATTGCAATGACACTGACAGCCTGAGTTGTAATCTGCCCAACATTTGACCCGAGGTACTGGATAATTCAATCTCTCTAACTTGTTCATTCTCTTCTGTTGAGACTGAAAACATGGGGATTTCAGCAGAGTTTGAATGAGCATCGTGGCCACTCAAGGTTGAAATAACCATATCCAGTTGCTCTACACCTGGTGTGCCTTCTGAATAAAAACATTACTGAACAAGCAAGCTGAAGCATTAACTGGAGGTTTTAATTTTTTAATTGTTATTTTTATAAAGGTTTACACACATCTTTACAAACCACAAGGAATTTCTGTCCTCCATTGTGGTATAAAGTCAAATAAACAAATCCTTCTTTTTGGACTGGCCTTATATTAAGAAGAAATTGAATTAACAGTCACTTCTGTTTATTTATTTGGTTGTCTAAGATGTTATAATGTCTTTTCCCTCACAGTCCAGTGAGAGTAGAAGAAATTTCAGGTTTCCTCTACGTGTCTTCCTTTAGGTACAGACATTTTGACTGTATGTCTAGGAGATTTCTTTGAGGCCTTCTGGTGGTGGGTGGCTGCAATTTTGAACAGAATAAATCTGTGTCCGAATAACACTGATTTTGATGGGAAATGTCTCTGAAAGAGCCAGGTCTTGGGAAGATGGTCTAAAATGACTGTGATTGCTTTTGATTGTCTTCAGATGTTTCTCAAGCTTTGGGATTTATGCTTTAGCAAAAGGCTTTTTAACAATGCTAAGCTGCAATATGGCAAGAAGGAGCTTAGGCTCTGTTTAATTATCTGCAGCACTAGGACCAAGACTTGACAGAAACTGTTTGGAAGGGATTGTGCTGCAGGAATTACATCCTTGTATTAAGATAAAGTTTTCTTCCCTAGTACCAAGACTGCCAGTGTTACTGTAGAGAATAGTGGATTTGGAAATGGTGATCCATGTCTGAAATAACATTTATGAGAAATAAATTATCCTTTTTTTTTATATTTTCGGAAGCACGTTAGTGTAAACTTATGTGAATGAGTCTCCAGTGAGCATAAGGAGGTAACTACCACGTCTAGTTCAAACTTAACCAAAGCCCTAATTTAGGTGAACACCATTCTTAGAGAATATTTAACTAATTAGATTAACTTGTAGCAAAATGTTCCATAGAACTGTAGTGAATCATTTTACTCTAGACTTATTATTCTGTTTTCGTTTTTTTTCCCCTCCAAAGATATCACTTCAATTTTTCAAAATTATTCAGCTCGAGGTCAAAAAACACTGGCTTTACAGAGAAGACACCACTGCTGAAGGTTTCCTCGGAGGAAAATGGGTGAGTTACTTTCATTTTACTCAAAATATTTTTTCCTAAGCTCTCTTCTATTTAATTGTATGTGGTTCTTTCTTATGTCCTGACACAAAACCTGCTGGGAAATAAAGTGAATGACAGGGGTTGTAAGCAAAGAATTACTCTGGAGGACCTTGGGAGGAGAGAAGAGGCTGTAAACAGGGAAGGATGTAGGATCTGAGGTCAGGGTGATTAAAGAGATTGATAGGCAACTGCAGGTTGTGCGTTCTTATTTCCTCCACATGGTGTTACATCAAGTGCACTGAAAGACACAGCAGAACTATAGGAAAGATCCTAATAACACGATTTTCACACCAAATCTTGAAGCACGTCTGCCTGGTGTATCAGAGAAGTGATTGTCTCGGGCACACCTAAATGTCATGGGTTCTTTGTTCTTGCTCTGCCATCTACCCAGCGGTATCACCAAGGTGAGCTCAGTCTGTACTGAATAGTTCTCTTTCTATGAATTTTTCCTTTAAAATCTATCAATCACACTGAACACAAGGTTTTGCAAGGTCAGTTGCATCTACTACCTGTTGAAATAAAACACTGTTTTGTTTTATTATGTTTACTGAAAATGTGTGACAGGTTGCAGTGCGTGGCTCTTCATAATCCAGATTTTACCACAGACGATGATTCATGGGACAACAGCTCTGCAGAATTCGAGCAAAGGTTTCAATTGGAAAGTGAAATGACAAGTTTTTCCAGATCTGCTTCTTCTGAGAAATATGAAATCTTGGACAACTTTCATGTCAAGTTCAATTTATCAAAGATGAGGTCTGACTTCAAACATTCATTTATTTCTTTTTCCTTTTATATATATATATATAAAAATATATATATTTATTTCTGCAGTATTGGTTTATAAGCAGAGATGTCTAGAAAATGACTTATTTACACAAATTAATACAATAGCTCTCTGTATTTAGATGGTATCTTGCCACTGATAATTTAAAAGTAAACCCTGGTAAAATCAGTTACAGTCTCTATCTAATGATTAATAACCCCTTGTTCTTACAAGCATCAATCATAGCACCTATCCTAAATTGTAATTAAATACCTTCTATATTACTTTTAACATTTCTTTGAAACTTCTTAAAAGCCCCTTGGTTTGGTTCCACAGCTTTTTATCTTCAGTTTTTTGTTCCTTCATTTTAAATAAAATGTGTCTCTAAAAGTTTTTTTTTGTATTCATTATAGTAGCTTTTCATATATACACAGACCAAATATAACTTAGCTTTTTTCTGTCTTGAACTATATTAACATATTTCACTCCTTACCTCAAAGCAGCTTTTACCTCATTTAGGCATGGAGGAAACTGAATCTGTTAATATATTAAAAGACAGCAATGCGATAAGACCCTAAGTGCAAATTTTCACAGGATATTTTTGCTGGGGATTTGACAAGCAGAACCTTTACTCTTGGATACTAATTCCCTCTGCCTCTTCCATAGTTTCAAGGGTTTTTCTAGTTTTGTCTGGTGTCTGCAGCTAGCTCTGCAGACTTTCACAGAGCCCAGCACTGCATACCCCCATCTCCTTGTTGATCCGTGGAGCCTTTTGAGCGAGATGTCAGTGCATCTTTTCCCTATCTGTATGTTGTCTTAGCTACTCACAATTGCTTTCCTCCTTTAATTGTGCATATGGTTTTGTGTGGAGTGCTGCTCTCCTGCACTGCTGCTGAACAAATGGAGCAAGAGAATTTCAATGACTGCAATTAGAGTAATACGAGCATATGAGGAGTATGGCAGGTGTCTTTCTTCACATTCATAGTAGATTTCCCTGGTGTTTGATGGAACAAAGGTACTGATTATGAGTGTGGACTCCATCATAGGCTTATAATCTGGGGAGGAGCACATTCTTCTGGCAGAACTTCCCTTGAAGCATTTTCATTGCTTTAGTGTGGGTTGTACATATGGGATCAGCTCCTTGGCTGTCATATATCAGCATAACTCTGCCGGGATAACAAATGAAGTTAAACTGTCCAGCACCATATGTGGATCAGACTAAAAATCATTTGGTTTAGAACAGGGGGGTGAAATCCTTCATAGATTTATACTTTGTGCATTTCCAACTGAAGTCAAATAGGATTGTGCCAGAGGCGTATATCAACACAGGATTTGACACAGCGTTTGTACTTGCACTGCTGTGCCAGATTAGCACTGTAGAATGGAAAAGACAGATTGCAAACTATGGGTGAGTCAAAAGCTAATCATGTCTCAACTCTAAGCTGTTAAAAGTGCTGCTTCCCTAATACAAAATGCCATAAAAACAAACAGATGGGAGGAAAAGATCATTCTAAATTCTACAGTTAATAAAATAACCATTTCAAAAAACTTTTTTTATTATATCTTGCCAGCTTGTTTAGATGAGTTTCTCTTATTTACAGACAAGTGGTTACGAATTTATAAATGCTTAAATAATGTTTTTTTCCCTTATGTCTTAAAATCAAGTTATTTATGTTTCTTGTTTCACTAACAATTTGAATTATTATTGTAAATTATAATTCCTAAGTGCAAACAAAAAAAATCAAGTACATTAAAATTAAACCAGTCTGGACTAGGATTTATTAATTCATAACATAATAAATTTTCAAAAACACCAGAATAAAACTGTAATGTAGAGATGGGGAGAATAGACAAGCAGGATAGAGGATGCATGACTAAGTTGGCACTAGGTATTTTCCATAAATCACACAATACAAAAAGAAGTTATCAGTTATGAAGTGCTGATAATGGTTTTCGTTGTCATTCCTTTATTTTCAAGCCATTATTATCTTCTTCCTCTCTCTACCATCTTGTTTTTCAGTAGAGCAAGGCTACCTGGAACTTCTAGAAGCCACCTAGCTGGCTTCCTTTCCCTTTTCCTCTGTCTTCTCCAGATTTTCATGCTGTGCAAAGTTTGTGTAAAAGTTGTTACCACTTGTATTTCGTAGAGTACTGTAGCCCATTTGTACCAGTTTGTCTGTGGCAACATATTTTTATTAGCTGCTGGTTTTTATTAGCCCCTGTTTGGAAAATTCTAAAGAGGACGAAGACTTCGGAAAACAATGTTTTTCAACAATGGGTCTCCAGTCGTTTATGTTTCTTTCAGTCAATTAATTGATTTAGGGACTTATTTCCACTGTGATTAAAAATTATTTCTGACACTCTTCAGACTACTCTGCTTTAATATTTTGTCCTATAGCATCGATCAATGCAGCTTGTTTTTCACTATTGCTTTTTCAACTAATTATCCTGGTAGCTTGAATGTTCTCCTTCTTGCTTGTCATCAGGTTTAAATCAAACCTTACATTTATCATTCTGTCAGAAAAGCAATGTTTGAATGTTTACTTTTGAAAAAATGAAATAAGAGCACTGATGCTTTCGATTCATGAAAATATATAGTGAGAGCAAATCAACAGAAAGAGTTCTGTAAATTAAGATATCTGCGTGACATATTGATGGGCAGTCAGAAAATTATTAGTTGAGTTGTATTTCAGGGTGCAATTAAAAAAAAGTAATTTAAAAGTGCTGAATCTCGAGATTTGTTGCTCAAGAGCATGCATTTTCAACATCTGTATTTTAATTTAGAGTTATTCTTGCTTAACCCACTCAGTAGTAAGCTCTGACACTTCAGAAGATTTTATGGCATCACATTTCCAGAACTGGGCATTCCTTCAAAGGGCACAGATGTGCCATGGAAAAAAAACTTGGTTTTGCTAGCTGATTTATGTTCATGTAGTAATTGATTAGTATATGATTATATGATAGTATTTGATTTAAAGAGACACTGTTAAACCCAGAAAATTCTTAAAGCTTGTTCTTGTCTTCAGGTGTTTTTTTCCCCAATACCTTTCAGGGTGTATATTAAAAGTTCAGTTTTGAGGAAGTCACCTGTGACACCATTCCTGTATGCAATAAGCTGTGCTTTCTGCACAGCCGCGACACCTCCCTGTGACGGCATCGTTCCTTTGCCTTTGTGGGAGAGACCAGAAAGAGCTGATGGGTCTCTGGATCTATCAGGAGCCAGCAGTAGTAAAGTGGCTCCAGAATCCAGCACCAGCTCATGCTGCAGCCTTCCCTTAGCTTTCCCAATGGGTAAAGCCTCCTTCCTGTGCATTGAAATCCAGCTGACAGCAGATGTGGGGCAGGAGCCTTTATAGTCACCAAGGCTCCCTAAGCCTCTGCTGGCCCTGCATCCTGATGTCCATACTCAGATGCGATATTATCACTCAAAAGTGTTTACCATGATGTTTCTGAAATGTCAGAGCTACTAAGAGAACAGAAAGATTTGTTTTAAACTAACCATATAGTAAATATATGTTTCTTGTGTTTCAGATGCTGTCTAAAATTCCTAAAAGTTTCAGGCCTTTTTATCTTTGTAGTTGTCTGCTCTGTAAGTACTGAATTTGCGATCCTCCCCTGGCCCACATTTCCTTAGAATTAGTTCAAAATGACCTGTGATATTTTCTCTTAGCTCATAAAAAATGTCTTGAGGTTGGGGGCAAGATGGCAAAAAGGACAGTGCTGTACAGGGCTTCATGCTTAATCAGAACTCTGTTTGGTGCACTAGTCACCACTCAGGGCAATGTGGCTGGGTAAGCAGTTGAGTCGGAGGAGGAGGCAGCTTAAACTCAAACCTGTCCCTTATGGATGCCTGTTGAATTTAGTATGTGTCTTTTCATACTGGCACCTACCTGAGGAATGCTCCTAGAGATAGATGTGCTGGGGAGGATGCACCAGCGTCAAAGGCAGAAGGTCATGGGGAGTAGGGCCTCTCCTTACTGGAGTGGCCAAAATGCTGCCCCCCCTTAACAAAATCTTCAAAATTAGAGAAATCTTAGACTGGAAGATTTGAGAAAAATGTCAAAAATGTTTATTCTTTTAGCTGCTGTTAAGGACTTTTTGGGTAGCAGGGCTTCTGTATCAGGGGGAAAATGTATGACACGCTGCATTTCCTAGGGTATGGGTGTTGCTTTCCAGAGAAATCCTGAAGATTAAAACTTTGTCCAAAGAGACATTTGGGTAAAATACATCAAAATATGTGACTTTGGTAGTAAGTTAACAGGAGGAATATTACTCACCCTTGTTAAGTATCCCAGAGATTCTTTACATCTGTAGTCGAAATACCTGAAAATACTGAAACAATCTCACAATTGAATGTACATTTTGAGAGAGTCTATTGTAACTACTTGAGATAAGTTTAGCAGATATTTTTCAGTTTTTGTGTCACTAATGAACGTTTGGTTTTTATCCTTGCCCTAGATTTTATTTGGCATTTATCCAGATCAAGGTGTTCCATGGCAGATGTTGGCTGTATCACCTCTGGAAAGCTTCTGTATCCTTCCTTCATTGAAAAAAACCCCTGATCTGAGGTTTTATTGATAAACTGGTTGAAAGGGTGGGTGTTTTCTGTCTTATACCCTGGGAGGACTGAGTGTCCTCAGAGCCTTGAATGCACTTAGACTTATCCTTTGATGCCGGCCACAGCCATGCTCCCTATTCAAGTCATACTGAATGGCACCTGTTTGGGCCAAGAAACTGTTCAGAAGAACAAGCAATAGAATAACCGCAAATAAAAATGATTCATCACAGGTGAATAGACATCTGAATGTGAAAAGTCTTTCAGTTAGTTATTCAGTTAGCATACAAACAAACAAAAATTACAATAAATTGTAATAAATTACCTTTCTTGTTCCCACTATATTTTTAGATTAACTGGTCTGATCCACAATCTGACTGACTCTTATTTCACTAGTGTTAAAAGAAGATTCATCGATAGATATATGTCACAAACACCTGGAAAGTTTCTTTTTTTGAAAAGGTGAAGTAGAATTTAATTTTTGTAGTGCTGAGTTCTCCTATTTGACTGGTCAGCTCCATGACTTTGAGCAGGAAGAGTCCATTTTAAGAAGATTTGATTATTAGCATTCACATTGTGGCCAATAATGACACTATATAATGTGCTAATTAGTAGAGTAAATGAGGAAGAAAATGTTAGTGCTTGAGGGCAATTTATAATTAAAAGTTGAGATTGCTTTTTGGAGGAATCAGAGGGAGTTTTAGTAGGACCAGTGACTTCAAGTGTAAATTCCTATCAATATACTGTTCACATCAATATTTTTGTCCTCCTTGAACTAGAGGTATATATAGAGAAAAAGACTGTGAGGCAAAGAATATAGTCAGATTTTATCAAACTTTTCAGCTTCCTTGGAGGTCCTGAAAACAGGTTTTTCTCCCACAGAGTATAAATTAACTTAATAAATGAAACAACCTCTCTAATTCTTTTTCCCCATTGATTATTTTTTATTTTGTAACTCTAGTTCTCTACTACACTCCTCCATCATTTTTCCTTACAGAAAACGTTTTAAAATAATTCTGTTTGTTGATGTTGTTAGAAATGTATTAAGCATTTTGGCTGCAGGCAATGTTCAAGCTGTTAAGTAGATGGATGAAGACCAGGACCATGTGCAGAAGCAGACAAAGGAGCAGAATCTCAAGACACAATTGATAAAATGCTATAAGAAAGAGTTTGTTAAGGAGTGACAGAACTTCTAAATCTGATGGAGCACAGAGAGATAGGAGGGATCCAATGTGGACAAAAATTGAACTGGATTGCTGACACTCAAAAAGGAAGGGGAAAAAAGTTATACAACACTGTTCCAATGGGGAAACCGATAGGGACAGAGTGGTTACTTGAGTTACAAGTGGCTCAGCTTCTTATATTGTGAAGCAGTGATGTAGAAACAATCCCATAAGCTACAAACAGCAGTAGGAAATCAAAAGAGAAAACCACAAATACTAACACAGAAATAACCGCAGTTAAAGACGTTATGCAAAAATGGATACTGAGACTCAGGGAAAAGGCCTTCTTTAAAATGGTAATATCCTAGAGAAACTAGCACGAGTGGCCTGGTCATAAATCAGGGCAAATAATATATAACTACCTCAGAAATCTGGTGAAGAATAATCCATACACATAGCATTCTCAAGGTACATTTTACAGTAGGCAGAAGAGGATATACAAGTAGATGTTAAAGAAAGCCTAAAGTTAGCCATCTGTGTGCAAATATAACAGAGAATCTCTGTCAAATGTGGCTTTTTGGCTGCCCTTATACATTGAATTAATTAAATGATGGAAGGTAGAACAGAGACTAAATATTTTTTGGACTGACTCATCTCAGCTACACCAGAATTAGTCATCCTAGGCTCTCTTTATAGTTAATAGAGAGAACTGATGTTTCTTGTGAGCAATTCCTCACCTCTTTGCCTGGTTGTGTAAAATGAAGCAATGAATTCCATCTTAAAAACACCCTCTTTTCACAGTTTTTAAGGAAGTAACCAATTCAAATGCAGATGCCCACAGTGCAGATGCATAAATCGTGGTGAAGGAATACCAATTTAGATGTCTAGCTACAGCATCCCATTCTATCATATTGTCTACATAAGCCACATAAAAATAAAGTGACACGAGTTGACTCTTTCACACTCTTCAATACCTTCTAGGACCAACTAGTCAGAACACCAAGATCAGAAAAAAAACAGCTCTTGGTTTGGCTGTGAGCAGCGGACCCAGTCTGGTGCCAGGTGTAAATACAGAGAGCCAATGTGTAATGCTTCACAAAGCAAACACAAATCCAAATCCCATAATAGGCTACCTCACAGCAGTAATGTAATTTCAAGAATAGAACTACATCAAAATGAGGCAGTTTAGCTGAAGTGAAATAAAAAAGAACAGCTTTGGCTGTAAATTATGTCAAGGAAATTTTTTGCTTTAAAGGGACACATTAGAGGCTACATTACAAAGAAAAAGTTCAGAAGAGAAAAAGCATGCTTAAGTTGCAGAATGAAAGGAGATATTGAAAATAAAAAGATAGTTTCCCCAAAAGGTGGTTATATCTGAATGATTAAAATTTGGAGAAAATCACATTCTGGCAATTTTAGGGAAATAGAAAACAAAAGTAAAGCAGAACAAAAATATTCTGAAGAGCAGCTTGATAAAAAAAAATTGCATTTGGATTCATATGAGCATGTCTGAAGTTTTCTTCTGGTTTATTTTGATTCCACCTTTCATAAAGGCTGCTGTCTGCTGCAGTCTAACAATGAAATTATGACAGCATCCCTAAATATTGTTTGGAAGAAGATAATTCTGATGGGATTTCAGAGGCTCAGTGCAGACTGGTGAATGATGTTCTGTTGCACTTGCAATCAAAGGAGAACCCTTTTTTTTTTTTTTTTTTTGCTATAGATCTTTCTGATGGTTTTATAAGTGCACTGAACTGAATGAAAAAAGTATCCTTATCTTTAGAGGGAAAGAAGTAAGGAGACACTCTTCTTGAAAATAAGGTTTAATTTTCCTCCCCTTAATTTTAAGCATCCTTTCTAATAGCTCCTGAATGTGTCATCTAGGTAATTACAGGATTTATTTTAGAAGTATTGCTTAAAAGGAAGCTGCCATAATTATGTGCACCTGAAGCTTTTCAAGACATAAATTGCTACACTAGTAGTAAAAGGCAGACTGTCAGAAGTTTTCCCAAACCACTGGGTTAATGACTTCAGGTCAGCAGATCTTTTAGAAGGTATAATTAACGTCTATAGTTAAAGGTATAGATATCATTTCAGTTGATACTATTATTATGTATCAATCAGGACAGAAAGACTGTAATACCAAATG
Source organism: Empidonax traillii (assembly GCF_003031625.1). Taxonomy (NCBI): domain Eukaryota; kingdom Metazoa; phylum Chordata; class Aves; order Passeriformes; family Tyrannidae; genus Empidonax; species Empidonax traillii. The sequence goes on from NW_020955943.1 coordinate 307,334, forward strand.
ACACTTAAAACTTTCAGAAACAAAAGAGAACTGTTGTAATTTCTGTTTATGTTTGCCAAGGGCTGTGGGTGTAAATTCTCCCAACTGGACTTGATCTCCTGATCTGTTGCATGTGAGGTTATCTTATTATCCTTTCCTTTGTGATTCCTTTAAGCAAAGAGATGCATAGGAGGTTAATTTTTTAATGAATGGCATGTGGGTGTCACTGGTGGTGATTGATCTGCTTGCCTTGCTAAGCAGGGTGGCATCTATATTACTTTGAATGCACTGGCTGCCTACCTGCCACTAGATCTGCTGGGATCTTTTTTAGATTACTGTGAGAGCTTACTCATTACTAGATCCAGAAGGACCTCTGCATAATGTCACAAAACTTTATCCATTAGGTAGTGTTCTAACACGGATGGCCTTACTGAGGTTCACTGGAGGCAGGGCAGAGCTGCTCTGGATCCCTCTAGCTATGCTATGTTTTTTCTTCTCTTGTTAAAGTCTCTGAGTTCTGTGGGCAACAAAGCATCTTTTTGGGAAAATTATTTTGATAGGTATATGATTTTTTTTTGTTTGTTTTTTTTTTACCGGTTCAGTCTTTGTAGTAAGGTCAGTTAAATGCCAGGTGTTAAAACCATTAAAATACTCAAGCACATGATTAAGTTTTATGATTTAAATAGAACATATACTGTAAATTCAAGGGGGGTTTGTTTGTTTGGGGGTTTTTAGTTTGTGTGATGCCTTAATTTTCTATCTGTCAGGGGCACAAAACAATTTGAGTATAGCTCTACTACGGTAACAAATGAACTGTGAACTGTTTAAAAGCTCAGAGTTTCTTCCCCACCACCCCTGCCTTCTCCAACCCACAGGGATGCTTCTTTTTGCAACCACGCCAGAAAGTCGACTACTACAATACTAGATTTAAATAGTCCTAGATACTTTGGGACTAATAGAACCAGAATTTTTAATAGATTTGTGGGTCATTGTTGGCTGATTTTTCAATTATATTGGATTGGGAATGTACTTTGACCACATCTCATATGAGATATCTAAGGAGGAAAAAAAGAAAAGTAGATGAAGGAGCTGGAGGTGAAGGAGTCTGTGAGAACTTCAACTAAAAGGAGCTTGAAAATATGTCTTTCAGATGTTTGAAACATTGTGAGTAAAACTTTGCCTAAGAAAGAAATCCTCTGGCACTAATAGGATATTGATTTAGTTTTCTCTGTGGTTGGAATTTCTACAATTTTTACAGTGTCTTCACCAGTACAAATTCTGTGATGTTTAAATTGCTGAGCTAATGATGCCACCTTTCTACCAGTACAAGCACTTAGAGACGTACTACTCTGTCTCTCTGAATTTCCATATGCTATTTTGAAGCTTTGTTACATCTACAATAGCTTCTGGAAGGACTAGTGATCCCAAAAGTCGCTAGAAAGATGTATTTGTTTTGAAGGTACAACTGCTGTTTTATTATGAAACTTGGTCAAAACAGTACTGCTTGGTGAAGATGTAGACATGTATTCTGTTCTTTTCAGAGCTTCTGAAGCATTTCAGCTGAAGAATGTGTTTTTCAATATAAATTGACTAATCTATTTTTTTTTTCCTGGAGTTTGTACAGCCTATACTCATCTTTACTGGAAATTTACACCTTAACTTTATTGACAGCTATGAATCTGACTGACTTTCGTGATTCTGCTCTGTTGAAATTAGACATAGGAGGCCCATTTGGGTCACAGGTACTTGATGAGCAAACAGAAGAATACATCATAGTACAAATCAGCCAGAACGAAGACGCAGGATCGAGGAGGAGACGCCAGCAGCAGGTGATGGTCTCTAAATTTTCTTTCACTTTTTCTGAGATGTGTTTTATCAGTTATATTTCCATCACCACTGTGTGAATTAAGTGGTTGTGCTTTTTCCTGCTGTGAAGTGTGTCAACTTCAGCATTAGAAAACTTACTATAATAAAAGTAAAGTTGCATTTTCTTTTGCCTTTATAAGACTTCCCTTGGCTTCCTATATTAAAATTCCGTAAAACTTATACCTCTTGGCTGATATGGAGCATGGAAGTTCACGTGTTTAAAATTGCCAATATTTTAAAAGTTGTCTTTGAAGGAAGAAACAATTACACACTGCCTTTTTGCACTCAATGAAATACATTTTCACATTTCGTTGCAAATTATTTTCTCAAACGTGTGCCACATTTATTTGCTTTATTTCTCTTAAGCCTTTCTCATTGTTGATGTTGTTTGTAATGAGTTCCTTCTGCTCTTCCCAGACAATTTGGTGAAAAAGGATTTTTACAGCCTGTCATTGCATATCACTGAAAAACAAAAATAAGCCTCATGATTTAAGAAATAGCACTGACATAAAAACAACTGCCTCTCATTCTGTATAAATTGACAGGTTGACCTGCCTCCACCAGGGCCAGCACAGCTGAACAGTGCCATCAGTATTCCTGCTTATGCTTCATCTCACAGTCTACAGCAAAAGACTAGTCCCACTACCTCAGCATGGCAAACAATACCACAACAGCAATTACCCTCTTAAACCACCCGGCCTGTCATGAGGAGGTTGCTGCAACCTGTGCTGCTGGCAGTGATCCCCAAGCAGCCTTTGTGCTGCTATGGGGCAGCCAGAGCAGAGCTGGCTGCAGCAGCCCACCTCTGCTGGCACACCAGTGGTGATCCATGACTAGAGGAACATTTTCTTTACTGAATTTCTACTAAATCCTCTTCAATGATGTCTTGGGGGTATGATATTGCTCTCTGTTGCACCTCTGGAGGTGTCTGTCATTTCACTGATTGAGTGAAGATATGAGGATGAGATTGCTCCAACCTCAGCATCTGTAACATACCTAATCAGGGGGAATTAATTTAGGCTGATATGTATTATGCCTGATTCACAAAAAATTCTCTTAAATAGTCAGGAGAGAGAAAAGGAGGAATAAAACCCTAGATCAGAGGCATGTCACTGACTTATGTTAATATTGCCAAATGTGACTCTCTTGCAGGTGGTATACAACTGGTCTCTACCCTTAAGTTCAAGAAGAAATCAGCAAATCATCACAACTAGAACCTTTCAGATACCAAACAGGTTGGCTAAGAGACTGAAAAATGATCCATTGAAATAGTAGTTTACATAGACTTGATTATAAAGGAATAGAAAATGTTTTTAAGATAGTCTGTCACTGCCTGATTCGGAGGGGCAGGAAAGGATGACTTCTTGTTTCTTTTTAAAAGGATTTACAAGGCTGGTTTGTACTTAAGTTTCTTTCCAAACAATACTATTCAGAGGGATAGAGTGAAAATGTTTGAGGAGTTTCTTGCAATTGTAAAGATATAACACATATATTTATAAGTACTCAAGATAAAATTAATGCACAAAACCCCCTAATGGTATTTCATTCCAGGAATAAGCAAAATTTATTTTCCTTTCACCAGGGGCACCATCTTCATAAACATTCAAGCTTTCCTACAGGAGCCTGGAAGTGTTCCTCTCTCCATGAAGCATCAATACCTTCATGCAAACATAGAGGCACAAGTAACAGTTGCATCCGTCATCTTAGTTGGTGTCTACGTGCTGATCATATTTGAAGTAAGCCAGTTTTGTACTCTGATTTTATTTTTTCCCCTACATTGTAAATGGATCACAAGGAAGGGTTTCATTCTTAGGTTTTGATATGATTTTCAAATGTGTGCCCAACTTCTTCATGTACCACGAGTATTGCTAACGACATGAACAAGATTTGCGTGAGGAAATTGTTCTGAATTGTAACTGATTTTGGCAAGTTACAGTGATCTTGTACACTTTTCTCTTAGGTTCTAGAAGTTTTTTAACATTTCAAGAGAATTAGAGTTTGGCCATTAGAGTGATAATACTTCTGTGTTGTAAAAGGTGTAAAAAATGTATTTTAAAGTTAATCATTTTTTAAGGTTAGGTAAAAGAAAAAACCCTTTGGGTATTTGTCTTCTATAAAGTACCTCAAACGATGAATGTAGTGTAATTTTAAAAGGTTAAAATGAACACAGGTTTTAGGAAGTAACATTTAGGCATTCTTTCACTGTATTATTTGAAGAAAAATGAAATCTGAGTTAACATGAAGTCAAGGGAACTTTAAACGTTGCAAATAATTTGCAAATAATTCCAAAACCTTGGGGTATCAAATCCAATGAAAATGCATTGCATCAGAGTAAGAATGGAAAATGTCTCAGAAACTGCACAGAACTCCAACAGTTTTCTTTGAACTGAAAACACTTACTGTCTGGTTAACCTAAAATAAATAGCAGATGGGGAGGAACGCTTTTTAAAAATTTATTTTTAATTCATATGAGCATCCACACTGTCAGTGAATTGCATGAGTTGAATCACACCTGATTTACATTAGTATGAAACAAAGAAACCCATCAAAGCAAGTCTACAAGGTGCTCCCTAGTAAATATGTCCATGTGCTCATTTTTCTTCCACATTCCTTGCATATTTTTAAGCTTTTCACCCTGTTACCCATTGAAATGGTAAGGCAGTTGAACACCACCTAATCAAGTGTCAATAATGGATACACACAACATATCAGATGCTTCAGATATTTAGATTATGTTAGTCAGCAATGGTGATTTCTTTATGGACTGAAAAATGCCTCTGTGTACCTTATAAATGAGGAGAGGGATTTAATATTAACTGTGGAGTGGGATTGGGCTAGGTTTTGCTATAAATATATGCAGCACAGCTTCAGAGTAATCTTAATACTTTTAAATGCAGCTTTTATTTTCCAAAAAACCCCAACTATGCAACCCTTTAGCAATTGCAAAAGTATCAGGTTTTAAATGTATGTAAAGGGTGGTTTTGTGTTTGCTTCCTGGAAAGCTGCTTTGGAACAATTCATGGGGAAAAGGAAATAAAGGCTTGAGACTGAAAAGCAGAGCCAGGGAAAACATTCGTTTCCCCATGGTTTTTAAGAAAAAGCTTTCAAACAGCTTGTTAACTTATTGTTTCTGTGAAAATACAAGGACAGATTTCTGTTGTGGGCAGAAAAATTATTTCTGCAAATTGAAAGATAGAAATTAATACTTAGAAGTAAACTTTTTTGAAATTTTAAGTGTGGGAAGTCATGTACTGTGTCACGATGTTAGCTATTTTCTCCATAACATCTGGAGGAATGACAAATTCTACAACCATAAATTTTAAACTATAAGATTTTAAGCTGGAAATAGCTATCACAGAAGCAAAACTTGAGTACTGTATGCTTCCCTCATGGATTTCTTGCAAGCATCGGATGTTATTATTGTTATAATACGTAAGAGTGGCTTTCCTTGTATTCAGTATTTATAACTTCAGTGACTGAAGTCCTGCTTTCTCAACACATTTCACTCTCTATCCCATTAGCTGTTATCACTGCTAGAGAAATCAATGGGTGTTACTGTGGGAGCAATTTTTCATGGATTTTCATTTTCAGTGTTGCTGCTCCCCATCTTTTATCAGTCTTTATTAGTTTTCTGTATTTTGTTAATTAATATTTGCAATACAGCTTCAAATTCAGACAGTGCTGACACCCAAACCAGTTTTAGAGCTGGATGTTCACATGTTTTCTTTAAAACTGAAGAAAGATGAAACATTTTATCTTTTCAAATCATGAGAACCACGCAAAGGCATGCCTCCTGTTCCTTCAGCACAGCCTTTTTCCCCAAAGATGAATCATAGATCTTGTGCCCACAACCCGCTCAACCACGCTGTCCTCCTCTTTTGATCCTTCCTTCCACTTCTCTCTGTAGCCTTTGGTACCTTAGTCACCAAGGACTGTGCAGAGCAGGCTGCAAGAGTTTCTGCATCCTGCAGATACAGATGATGGTAGAAGCTGATGAATTAAGAGGTTCCAGGTGGAAACTGAAGTGCATTTATTGTAAAAAGTCATCTCCAAACTTTTACCACTGTAAAGACTCAGGGTAAATTCTGCTTTGAGGCAGCTGTTTGTCTCTATGTTAGCATCAAATTTCTATACCCAGCACCATTCTGTGTTGGTGAAGAAGTCTCAGAAAGTGCTGTTCTTCAGGAAACATCCTAAACTGTTGAACTTAACTTCTTCAGGCATTTATTTAAAGTATTGTTTCTTTTGAAACTGATTACATAAAATACATATATGTAAAATACAAATATTCATAAAATACAAATATGTTTCTCCTAAAAGAAGATGCCTCTTTCCCTCCTTAATTTCTAATGATTTTTATTTTCATGCTTACCACAAACAGGAATAATTCCTTACTTTGCAATTCTACTACTCTACCTCTTGAAATTTTTGTACATTGCTTTTAATTCTCTTTAGATCATCATCTCTTATTTACGTTTTCTATTTGAAATCTGAGGCCTTTTTACTTTTTTTTCGTCTTATGCAGTCATCCTTTCCTTCAGTAACTAGATATTAATTCTCTTGAAATTTATTTATCTTCGAATATCAATCTGTTCTCTCTTTGCATTTCAGTCTTCTAATCCCTTCCTTTCTCCCAAAGGAGAAAACATTTTGATTCTTGCGATGTTTTTGCTTAAATCTAATCTATTCTATTGTATAGACTTGATGAAAACAACAATGTATTTAATGTTGTTCTTGAAAGCATCCACTATGCAGGAATATCAAACGGGTGCATGTTAGAAAGAAAGGAAGGAAGGAATTGAGAGAGAGATGGGTTTACCTTTTTTGATCTCAGCTCTGCTGTCTGACCTGAGGAGCTTAGGTCAGATGGGCTAGAAGTATGTTTTAATGTTGGTCCACAGGGACATCTGGTGTAAAGTGCTGATGTACAGAGTTCTACCCTGATATTGCTTTACTGAATTAGTTCACAATGTATTTTCAGTTAGGTTTTTTCTAGTGTTGATCCTCAAAACGTGTATCCTCTTTTGACTGAGAACTTTAAAAAAATCAAAGAAAAATTTAGAAAATTTAATTTTTATAGTTTTTATACTTTTATGCTCCAAATATCTCTGTTCTTTCAGCTAAGAGTGTATTTTATCCTTTGCCTTCTTTGATTTCCATTCTTTTTCTCCAGAAAAGCATTTTCCTAGGGATATAACTAAAGTGACCATTTACAGTCCATTCATTCAGATTCTATAACCAGTGGTGTGTTCTTGTTTCTGGTCATACAGCATGGTCAAGGAAAAGTAGTGCAAGTAAAATCCCATTGTTAGATATTAGATAAATACAGTTAGATATCTTTGATTTGTCCCATTTTCCCTGTATTGCCTACACAGAGAATTGTATAATACATCGGTTACATTAAAAAGAGATCTATCTGTCTATCTCTATCTTAAAATATCTGTTAAAATGTTAAAAAGTGTTACTGGTATTCAGAAAAGTTCCTTGAATGGCTAAAGCTCTTATTAGTAATCATTAACTGCTTATTCACAGCTATGTTGAGGCTTCATTAATTAGGAATATCTAAGGAGGAATGTTAGACATCAGTTATAGCTCATTAATTCATTAATTGAAATGAATGAATGTGTGCCCTTGTCCAATATTTTCCTTTAATAATGTATTTGTTTTGTGTTGTGTGTTAAAATGGAGTGTTAGCTGTTTACGCTACTTAAATGAGCTAGCAGAAGCAAATAAGAAAGTAATGACCTTTTAAAAGCTATTTTATAAAACATTTCATTTAATCAGGAAAAAAAGGCAGAGTGAAATTTATTACGTTGAATTATTAAAAAAAAAAAGAAAAAATAGGAGACAGCAATAGCAGGGCAAATAGCAGAAAAGTGATACAAGCAAATATCAGAAATTCTGTGACTGTCTCTATAGTCTGTTTTTTTATCACAGGTGTTATTATTTAACTTCATATCCTGTCTTGTAAGTATTCCCAAAAAAGACCTTGCAGGATCTTTTAAATGGCATTTTAATGATCTGACATCTTGAATAACATTTACCTGCCTGTATTTCTTCTTAAAACACAAATACTTGAAAGAGCAAGAACTGGCCTTAAAAGCTCTAGTTTCTTACTAGCATGAAGTATGGGCTTATAATCAAAATTTTTATTACTTTAATGGAAATGGGGTATGTCAGTGTCTTTCCATATTACTTTTCTATTATTAACTATCTTAAATTATGAATAAACATCCCCTAAGCCTAATTTCTTTAACTCAAAGCAGAGTGATTTTTAATAGCATCTAACCAGCAGAAATTAGCTCCAGAGAAAAAACCCTTTATGTGGTTTAGTCTGACCATTTTTCTAGCATTGTGGGCTGGTTGAACCAGTGTTTCCTTGCAGGAAACACTTTTACAAATGAAATAAGATGTTATTACTGCAGTCTATGCTCGCGCAGTCCAGTTTTTTCTTATTTCCAGTAATGAGGCTATAACATCAGAAAATTATGCTCTAGAGAGGGAACAGGCAAAGAGAGGAGATATTCATTGGTTATATGAAGTATAATGCTAAGTGATAGCAATAGGCTAATCTTAAGGGAGATTTTTTCCTGATAAGGAAAGTCACAGAAACTGTGACTGATCACAGACGTGATCAGCTTACTCAGCATGGCTTCTCACCTCCTATCCATTCTCATATTGATCTGTCTTTAAATATAGGCTGAGAAAAGTGTGGATTAGAATGTTCCCACCTCCACATATATCCTCCCAAAAGATTGGTAACAAAGGAAGAAAATCTATAGCCATTACTGAAAAAGATGGTGTAAAAAATGAAAACAGTAGCTGCTGCACTCTCTGGCCCTTGTGGGAGAGAAGATATTCCCACTACTCTTGATTTCATTTGTTCTGGGATGAAAAAATTGTGAAGAGGAATTAAAACACTGTAGTAGGACTTGGCAGAAGATTAGGGCCTGATTACCAGAACAAACCATCTACCCTCTTTGGTGAGTCCAAGTGATACCTCCCTGGGCAAGAATAAAAGTTTCCCCTCATCTGCCCTCCTGTTTGGGAGTGGTAGGGAGTAAAAGAGTCCAAACGTCATAAATGCTGTGACTCTGGGGGGTTGCACAGAACCTAAATCCAGAGTAGTGAAACCTAAACCATAAAATTCAGTAGTAAAACTTACCTCGAATAGAAATCTAGCTTCCTCTGGAACAGTCTAGCTACAATCCGTCCTGGGCAGCAAACAGTTTTGGATCCAATTTGGAGCATGATTACCATTCAGAAGCCTACTTTCCCCTCTCCCCTATTTGAAACAGTGCACTGTAATGAGGGCACTCTTGCTGTCCCCACGAGTAATGCTTTTAGGACATAAACTGAGGGTGGTGCATTGGGAGTGATATCAAGGCACATCAAGCAGATAGAGGCCGCAAAGCTTGGTGAGGTAGGTGCTGGAGGACTGGACTGAACCAGGAGATCCAGACATAGGGCAGATCCATCTGTCCGGAGTGTAATACTCACCAAGTGGTACCATAGATGTTGTCCCAGAAAGAACAGCCTGTCTCTGATCTACCAATTAAGCGGTACAGACAGTCAGGTTTTTCTGTCATTCCTTAATGTCTTTCTCTAATTTAGGAGGAGGCTGTGACCTCTGCACATTTTGGGAGGCTCAAAGTTACTTTAAAGCAGCTGTGCAGGAGCATTATAAGTAGTTTCTTATGTGGAGAATTGAATCAGTAGCCCTGAGGTGCCAGGATTTCTGCTGCTTGTGTAGAGCAGAGCCACTGCCACCAACAAAGAGACTATAAAAGGACAGAACCAGCATCAGTAAGATAAACTAATTCTTTTTACCTGCCCTAACTTCAGCAAAGGAAAGATAAAGGAAATGTAAAGGAAGCAAAATGCTGAAAGATGAGGAAGGGATGAATTTCAATTAAAACAAAAATGCAGTATAATAGCAAGCAAAATTCTCAGCTGGATCCCAGCTTGATATGTTATAATAACAATTTTGTATTATTAATCCAATATGAATATTGATTTTATGCTGACTACTGCCTGTCTAATTGTTAGATCTATCTTGGTAGAAGTCTGGCTGTGCTCTAAATATGTGTGCTTTAAAGAAAAATACCTCATTTTGGGTGCTATGATGCTTCTGCAGTATGTAAATTGCCCCTCATTAAGAACTGAATAGGAAAAAATTGCCACTGGATGGTGCTGCTTGCTATTCTAAGGACTAGGTAGGATTGTCTACGTTAAAGGGTGTTGTTGCCCAGGCTCCACTTTTCACAAAATTTGATTTTTTTTTAAATAATGGGACTCATATTTTCAACACTAAATGCAAAAACTAATTCCCCAATGTCCATTTTCTATTTTCAATTACCTTTTAAACCTAATTTTGAGCTGTATTTTGTTCAATTTGTGAAAGACTGACAAACACAAATGGTTTGCCCTGCCCTGTATTTTGTGGATTGGTGTCTTTCCTTTCTGTTTGAGAGATGCAATAGAACATTAAATTAGCTTAATTGAATGCTGCTGCTCAGCTTCTACCCTGCCTACGGCAACCAGAGGGGTAGAGAGCCGTGAAGTCTTAAAATTTTAACAAGTTGTTAGAACACACATACACTTCTAATGCACCCAAACAAGGATGAGAACCACTCAGTTCTTTTTGAGGCCTCAAATGCTGTCCTTTTTTCAGCAAAAACAAGGCCAAAAGTGAGTGAAAAAAGATGGAAGTGTAGAGGGCAGCTTGAAGGGAAGTGTTATGGCATGGTTTGAAGAGGAAAAAAATTCTGAGAAGAAAAGTGATGTGAAGAAGAGAGGAGATGGCGGGGATGAAAGGCTCTCCAGAGGAACTGCTAGCTAGAGCAGGAAATTCCCTGTAAAGGTAATGCAAGTACTGCAGTTTGCCATACTGTTGTTGTTAGTGCATGGATGTAATTCTGTAAGGCTATATTATCCTACTTGCTAAAGGAGGCTGCCAAAGATTCACACAGGGAAAATAAAGCATATTTCCCCCATAGTTTGGTGATGTGCTCTACGTAATTGCTTTACTAGAAATTCACAATCTCGTCAGTCTTGAGAATGCCAAGAAAACTAGGGAAATACAAGTCGTGGCAACTTCTTCAATTTCAGGAAATATTCTGAAACTGGCAAATCTGATGAGGGTCTTTCAGTCCTCACAAATGATGCTTTTAGGACACAAAAAATGAGGGTGTATGTTTGGAATGGTATCAAAGCATGAAGTGGAGTGGATGGAGTCAGCCAAGCCTGCTGAGATGGGTGCTGGAGGACTGGATTGACCCTTGCAAAAGGGTCTGCAAGACTGAAAGCTCATTGCTAGGCCATTCCATTGTTACACAATGGCTTTGTCATGTCAGCCCACAGCAGCAGTTTGGTTTATCATCTTCTAGGTCTTTTACTGGCTCATGACCAGAACTCTTTACTTAAGTCATATAGCAAATGTTTTGTGTAGCTAAAATATTACAGGTGTGAGTGCCTTTTTCTTACATCAGAGCATCGCAGCAGGTAGAGGTTGGAAAACATCCACTTGTGACTAAAGTGATATAGATATGACAGCCTCTTCCCTTCTGTATGAATCCAATAGAAATATCGACTAGTCACGATGCAATACCTTTTTATCCCTTTTTACTTGAATATTCTGAAGTGAGAAGTTATTTCAAAACCAGACTCAACTAAGCAGTCAAGCAGTCATTTTAACTCTCATTATATAGGGTTAAACCCCCTTCTGAATCCTATGTCCAACATCTGTACAAATGCTAATGCCTTCCTTCTTAGCTCTACACTCTTTTTTTTTTCAGTTTTGATTTTTTCCCCCAAGTTTCCAAGGCAGGGAAATACAAGGGTTTCAACAGTCTTATTAATTTCATACGTTAAGGATACATTTGTCCCTGCATTGTTAAAGGGCTGTTTTGAACCTGTTAATTTAATGTTCCATATCAGCATGAAGCTTTAGTCTATCTGGTTTTCTCTACAAAGAGCAAGCAGTGATATCACTGAAGAAGAAAGCTCATAGACACTGACAATGCAAACTGTGCACCTTGTTCATTCGATGCTTTTTATAGAGCTATGGAATAGCAAGTACCTTTGAAGAGTATAGAATTGATTTACAGATTTTCTATATAGAAGAGGGAAAGGAATTATTTACTTATCAAGTCTGATTCCCTTTTATGACAAGGTAACCCACCTTGTTGATCAAGGGAAGCCAGTGATGTAATCTTTTTGAATTACAGTAAAGCTTTTGTCTTTAAAAAGAGCTTATTGAATATATAAGGAATACAGGTTTTGTTGTTACAGGCATTTATTGTGCAATTAATAAGAATGCGTGTTAGTACTAAAATAATCAGCTAATGTTTCTAAATTCACAGATTTCTCTAGTCTGCTTTTAACTGGTCTTGGTTACATATTTCATGTATATGGTAATACTATTATACTGAATCACCATTGATTTCCCATAAAAATGAGTAAGCTTTTGGTCCAGGATTTTATTTTTTTGATTTTTCCAAGTAAGGCAATATTATGTACAGTGATGTGTTTTTGACATATTTTGACTTACAAAAGTGAGATTAATAACAAGATTTTCTAAATATTTAGCCTAAAGTGAAGTCCTATTATAGGATTCATGTCTGCATGTATAGAATACATATGGATAGTCCCCTAATCTGCAGATGAAGATAAAAATAGCTGTTCTTACTGCCACTGATTTCTGTGATCATCTATCAGCAGCTGTACCCTACATGCTTGCTTTAGGAGCTGCTTTAGCCCATCCCTGAATACTGCATCAGCATAAGTCGTACTCTCTAAACTATGTCAAGCAGGTCCCTTCTGCCTCCTTAAAATCCCTACAGAGTTTACTTGCTACTGCTTAACTAAGTAATTCTAAGGCAAATTTTACATTATCATTCATTTAGCACTTGCTGTTAAGACATATCCTCTGCAAGGGGGATACACGAGGCATGTTGCTCTGCATTCACAAACTGGTGCTGGTCAGACAGCCTCTTTACTGTAGGTGGCATGCAGAAAGTCAAGTAAATGTATCTGGGACCACAGACCTTCCTTTTCTGCTGCTCTGACCTCATGTGTATCTGAGTATATCCTGTATTTCTAATCTGTTGCTTTACTTTCTGTCCAAATTGTGCAATTTGCCAGAAATAAAGCAAATTTCTGTGAATTGAGAATTTGATGCCATTAAGCTTTTAAGTGGATCTACAGCAGGACAGATTTCAAAGTATTGCAAGGCTTTTTTTAACACTTCTTTTCTAACATAAGCCCAAATTTTGAGTTATGTTGCTTGACAGTTAGGAAAAATTACCTAAATTAGTTAGCTAAATTGCCATTGTTTTTCTGGGATTTTCAGTTTTGATTTCAACTTCTGATGCCAATTTTGGACTTTGGCGTTACTTTTCCAAACTAAGAGATTTTTTTGGTCTATTGATGAGTGAATCAAATATGTGTTCACATTAAAGACTAAAGTTTCATCTGTATGCTGCTAAAATAGCTGGAAGGCAAAGCAGACTACCAAAATTTATAAGGTACGTGACAGCAAATTATAAGATAAACACCATCAAGGGATCTGACTGAGGAACACATTTTCAGAGGCATTCAGGCTAATACTGTCTTGATTATCTATAGAAAAAACAAACTCTGAAAAAAAATCTTCCACTGCTGAGGATATCTTTTTTAACCCAATAAACCTTTATTAAAACATAAAAAGGAGGAGATACAAAACATAAAGCCAGGAAAAAAAGCTATCCTAGAGCAAATCTTACTCCCCTTCTCTCCCTCTGCTTCCCTTGAGAATAAAGGATTAAACTAGAGACTTTATAAAGTCTAAGAGGGATTTGGCTGTTGATTTTATAATGAAGATCTGAGTAACTCTGGAGGTAGGTGAAAATTGCATAAAACCTCTATGTGGATATAGGCTTGGTAATAACTGCATCTTTGTTAAAATGCAGCAATGCTGCCACTCTATCAAATGTAAAATAATTTATCAGTAAAATAAATAGTTTAATGTAGCAGACTTCTCTGGAGAAAAAATGGATAAGAAATGAATTGAGGCTGCATTTGAAACTTTATATTAAAATTACTGACAGTCATCTTTCATCTGCTGTTTATCACTTATAATGAAGGACTTGTGGAAAGAAAATTTATCAGATATCTTCAGAAGCATATTTTGGAAATATGCCTGCCCTGGATTTTAGCTGGGAAGTGTATGCTCCAAAATAGCATACAGGTCACCATCAGTTGGCTTCTAAATAATTTCCTTTTACATCCTGGAGCACCATACATGATTTAGTGTTTGGAATTTTAAATCATTTTTATAAGGATGCTTTTGCAGTCTACCAAATGATTTGATGTACTCAGTGTAAATATTCCAAAACACTTTCAGATAGATAAGGAAATTTAAATCTAGGGAAAGCCTAGACTGTCTAAATCCAAATTGCATTATACCTCTGGAATTATATGTTTTTAATTCATATCAAGTGCAAGAACTTGTGACATAAATTGTCTGGATTGCTTTAATTTCTTACTTTAAAATAAACTCCTGAATTAATAGTATGGAAACTGTTATACATAACTAGCATTCAGCAGACTGTGTTTATCACACAGCAGGCAATCATGAGAAAAATTTCTACAGAAAATTATGAAACAAAATCACTGTAGAACTTTTTCCTATTCTTCACTCTTTCTGAATTGATGCTGTAGCATTGACCTTAGGATGTTGCTATCAACACACCTACATTGTTGATGCTGCTTTGGGTATTTTCATTACTTGTATGAAATTATGTAAATATCCATTCCTATTTTTGCAGTTACTTTAATCTCTTAGCCTAGTAGTATGTCCTGTATCAGTGAGCTCTACAACTGAGTTGTGCATTGTAAAGAGTGAAATCTGGGCTGTATTGTTTCCAATAGCAGTCTGTATTGGAAGAACTGTCCCTTTGTAAAAGGCAGGCACTGTCCTTTGCTGTTGCAGTAAGTCAGCACTGCTAGGCATTCTTCAGACAAAAATGATGTTCATGGTGAAGATGCCCTTTCAGCAAAGAGTATGAACTCTTCATACATATATTTATAGGTATTATCTTTATATACTATATATATTACTATTTTAATTTATAATATATTACTGTATATGAACATATATATTATATTTATATGTTTCTATAAGTTTTGCAGTTGGATTGGGAGGTGAGGAGCTCTAGCATTCAATTTGATATACTAAAAGCTGTGTATGTCCCTTGTCTGTTCTGCCCTTCTCATCTCAATGGTCACTGCTTGGTTTTTAAGGGAATGCATGAGGGTATGCACTTTCTCAGACATGAAAAGGATCAGATGAGTACAGATGATTTCTCACTTGATCTTTAAAAATGTCTTTAGATTCAGAAGTCCACTAGATCTTTCATCTTTTCTGGGATTAAACCTCTTGTGTTAATTTATTTCTGAGTTCTTTCAATTCTCTACCTGAGCTGTTGTTTATGGATACGCTTTGAGATTCAACCTGAAAAGATACTCATCCTCCTGCCAAGCTTCTAAAGGATTTGGATCAGATCTGCACTGTTTTCCAAAACAATAATAATGGAACTTGACTTAATATAACGACCTCCAAATGTGTATTAGATGGAACTGTGGTTCAAAGAGTGTGAGAGCTTATAACCTGCCTCTCTTAATTTCTCCATGTTTAGACTTTAAAAAAATGCCTTTGCAAATATATTATTTGTTTGGGGTTCATTTTATATGAAAAAAAATAATGAAAGAGTAATCCATCCTTTCCTAAATCTTCCCAAATCTCATTTTTGAATATATGCATGTCAGAGTTGACATAAGTGTACTTTCAAGGCTTTATGTTACTTTAGAACTTTCACTTATTAAGTTGCTGGAGTGAAGAGCTGTACAGTTGACAAGTCTTTTGTAATAGAGTTTTGCACCTTAATATTCTTTGTTCTTTTTTCAGGATATATTTTTGTATATCCTTCTTGGATATACGGGATGAAGGAACTGATAGATGACTCTTTGTACAGTTTCCCTCTCTGCATCTTTCTCCAGAAATTAAAGCAAAGTTCACCTATAGGTGACAGCAAACTCTTGGAAACTGAACATACAGTCCACCCAGTGTATGCAATTAAGTATACAGAAGTGACAGCAAAAATGCTTTTGTGGAAATATGCAAAAAATCCATAGCCAAACAAACCTCAGGAAACCCATGATATCTTTCTGAGAACTGCAAAAGAGCTATCTAACGTGGGTGGTGACTAGATGAGGAGAAAACCTTCAGTCTGAGGATTTCCCAGTAGCTTACACTTGAACTTACTTTGCTCTGGTAAGAAGCTGATCCCGTAAATAACAGCTAATTAGACATCTCCACTCGGCATCTTTTATTGGAGAGAGCTGTAAGGTCTAATTGCTGCACCCAGTTGTCAGCCACAACAACTATCAAACATTATCAAATGCTCCCCACCTTTGAAGAATCAGAAGGGCCATATGTGTATGTACACATAATCCTCTGAAACTGGAAATCAAAAATGAACCTGTGATTTATCATGCACATTTTCTGGTGCAGCTGAAATCTATGCTGTGTACTTTTAGGTCATTGGGACATAAAAACCTTGGTCTAATTTCCTGCTTTATCATATAAGTAGGTTATTCTTCAGTGAATTTTGAAGAAAAATAGGGAATGTGACATTTTTTCTTTACTCCTGAGTTAGTGATTTATATATTTATTTTTCTAGCAATTTGGTAAATTGTGTAGTTATTTACCACTTCTGTTAAAAATCTATGTTCATGAAGGAAAAACAAAATCAAATTTCGCTTTTTCTTTACAAGCAGGCTATTTCTTATCAGCAAAATACTTCTTATGAAGTTAGCAGCAAATAAAATATTTCTAGACTGTCTTATTTCTTTCTAAGAATAATTCTAACTTGTGCCAGAGTGTTATTTAAATATGTTAATAGTAAAAGCTGTCAATTAGATTTGGTCTTTTGTAGTGTGATCTTCATTAATTACATTCTTACTTTTAACAGAGTTATTTTACACAATCTGTGATCTTCCAGACATAACTACAAATGAGCACTTGGAGAAAACAACACATTTTCAGGGCATTCTTGCTTAACAAGCACCTGTAAAGAATCAGTTGGAGCACCTCCTAGGCATGCATCTTCTTCCCATGGGCTGTGAAGGGAAGCCAATAGGGCTATGCTTTTTGATCCTTAAGTTAGGGACAATGAATTGCTTTCCTTCTTCAGTGAACTGCTGGCAAACATAAGAAACTGGTACTGAAGTCCTTTCTCTACTTGGAGATTAGAGATGAGATTTCCTAGCAGGGTTTGCACAGGCATGGTTTTTTTTTTTGTGAGTTTCTTTTTCTTTAGTTTTTTGTTTGGTTTTTTATGGTTTGGGTTTTTTTTTTGTTTGTTTGTTTGGTTGGTTTTTGGTTTGGTTTGATTTTAGTAACATCCTATAGTAAGGCAAGGTAATTAACCATTCTCTGGTCAGAAAAAATCCCCAAGCAAACCAAGAAAAGAATTGAGTACAGAAATTTTTATCCTTTTACTTCCTCCTTTTTGATAGCAAAGAGATATTTAGAGGATTCTCTGGTCAATTCTTACCCTTTGTTGCAGATTGTTCACAGGACCCTCGCGGCGATGTTGGGCTCTTTGGCAGCTTTAGCCGCCTTAGCTATTGTTGGGGAGGTAAGTTACCGAACTGTAAGTGCTAACTTTGTTTTTAGGTGTGGTGTCAGGTGTCATAAACTTTCATGTTTGCCCTTTTGTGATTGGGCACATGACAGAGCAGTGCTTTTTAAGAAGGAGGGATGTTAGGACAGATACTGGGATGGACAAACAAGTCAGACAGACTACTGTATAGACAAGGAGGGTACAAAAAATTCTGTAGATGCTTTTTTGTTCTGATTTGCAGGAAGTGGAGTACAACCATTTTCAGCTTAATTCAGAGTTTCTTTAATATTATTATTTTCAGTAATGTTAGGCTACCAAGCAAACCAAAATGGAAATACATTGCTTTATACTACCCCAAATAATTACACTTCATGCTTGCATGTTCCAACCATCTTGTTTCCCCCGCTGCTTACTCTTAGCTGATATATAGTGAAAACTCAGATTGCTGTTCTCTGTTTTTGTCACAGCCACATCATTACTGTGTTCTCTTAAAGTCCCTCCAGTTTGTTCACAGATGAAGTGGTATGCTTTTGTTCCCTTACCAAAAAAGAAACTGGAGTGTACCACATAATTTGGTTATTTTTTATTTCTGTAATGCTGTGTAAGGAACAATTTGACCAACTAATAGCCTAACGTAGGCTTTTGATAATGACCCACTTAGGCTGCCAGCAGTACTTTGAATTAGTAATAATAATAACAGTGATAATGGCAATAATACAGAGTCCGTTTGTGCACCTTATAGGAACACTTACTAATTTCCATTGCAGCTTATTTAAACAGTTCATCAATTAAGTGGAGTTTGTAATTCATAGCTAATCACAGGTTAGGTGTTTTGTGGCATTCACTGGTAATTGTATTTTTTGATTGCAGAGGCCAAGTATGGTCAAAGTGGTGGAGTGGATTGATTATGAGACACTGGCGTTGCTGTTTGGAATGGTAACAGAGATGTACCTTTTGCTCTAAATGTGCTGAAATAATCAAATTCAACTTTGAGATGTTTCCTTTTAAAACATTTTGTTAATTGCACTTTACTGAGATAACTTACGATGAAAATTTGGGCCTTAAGTAATTTACCAAAATGGAGGATGATCAAACCCCTGAATGAGTCTTTTAAAACGTTTGTTTTCTATTTTTTTTTTTTTTTAAATCTGTTAAATTGTGTTGATAACATGCTAGAAACATCCTCGGGGACTATAAATGGAAAGACGGGTTTAAGGGCCAAGTATTATCATTCTCATTTATCTTTTTAATTTTGTTTACTCAAAAACTTCCTCAAACACACTCTGCTGGAAAACTGGTTTTCTTTATCTTAGTCACCACTATGTTTGGAGCGACAAAAAAGCAAGCCAGAATTGGAGAAGAAATATCTGATTAGATTATAATCATGTATTATTTTATTCACGTTGCCCAGAGTTATTTGTGGTAAAAAGAGTTTTCCAAGTGCTACTGAGATCTAGCATAAAATATACAATATACAGAGACAAAATTACAATTATCTGTTGCCATTCTGAGCTTTTCTTATTTCCTGACACTGCTCCCTGCTCCCCACCTTTCCTAGGGAAAAAGAAAGCAAAAAAAATATTCTAATGGGAGCAAAGATAGAGGGACAGGCAACCTCCCAGACGTGTGGGAAAATGGAAGTAATTCTTGAAGCTGCTATCTTCTGTACTCTGCAGAGAATTACTGCAGAAAGCAAACACACCTATTGGTTTTTCTTGATGAATGACATAAGGGAAATGGATTGAGTTCTTATTGTATGATGCCCACTTGGTCACTACAAATAATATTCAACCAGACTAGTATGACATTTAAAGACTGCTTACGCTGAGAAGTAAATTTCACCATATGATGCATTAACTAGAGACATCTGGCAGCTGTAGTGGATATTCTAATATGAAGGTGATCTGACTTCTAGAACTGTGTCAGATAAGAAGTACATTTTTCATTATCACAAACTGCTTCACTTTGTTTTTGAGTAATAATTCAGTTGCAAGCTGTTGTATTTTTCTCCCTCTTTTGGTAGATGGTTTTGGTGGCCATATTTTCAGAGACTGGATTCTTTGACTACTGTGCAGTAAAGGTAGGCTTGTTTTGGTGTTTGTCATTATTTCTGGATTAATCAAGTTAGTGTTTATTCTAATCTGTTACACCAAGCACTATCTTTGAAGAACCTTGCTTAGGGTAATGTATACTTATCACACTAGAAATGACAGCGGTTAGCTTGTAATATTGGAAAAATCTTTTAAGGATAAAAGGAAGCCCTTAATGCAATTCTATTTCTAGAGGAGAACGTA
This sequence comes from Empidonax traillii, assembly GCF_003031625.1. Taxonomy (NCBI): domain Eukaryota; kingdom Metazoa; phylum Chordata; class Aves; order Passeriformes; family Tyrannidae; genus Empidonax; species Empidonax traillii. The sequence continues at coordinate 327,141 of NW_020955943.1, forward strand.
AAAGGCCCCCAGCAGGGAAGACAAACACATGGACAGTATAGAGCTGAGTTATTTCACTGACTTCCCCAGGAATCACAGTTCTACCATAACTGAAATTTCTACTTATGCCTGGCAGTGGGAGAGAAGAAATATGGGAACTATAATTGGCTTTAAGATCACACATAAAATACGGCCACAGACCTTTTCACAGTAGCAGAACAAAAGATTACATGAAAAGGATAATTCATTGAACCATAGTCATAGATTCATAGGAATGTTTGGGTTGGAAGGAACCTTAATCACCTATTTCCAACCCCCCCTGCCATGGCCAGAGACACCTTCCACTGGGCCAGGTTGCTCAAAGCCCCATCCAACCTGACCTTGAACACTTACTGGGATGGGCATCCACAGCTTCTCTGGGAAATCTGTTCCAGTGCTTCACCACCCTCACAGTAAACTTACCCTCTTTCAGTTTAAAGCACTTCCTCTTATCCTATCACTACATGCCTTTGTCAAAAGACAGCTCTCCTGTAGGCCCTCTTTAGGTACTGGAAGGTGCTGTAAGGTCCCCCCAGAGTCTTGTCTTCTTCAGTCTGAACAACCTAGATCTCTTTCAGCCTGTTCTCATAGGAGATGTGCTCCTACCTTTTGACCATCTTTGTGGTTCTCCTTTGGACTCACTCCAGCAGATCCACAATCTCCTTATGCTGGGGACCCCAGGCCTGGATGCAGTATTCCAGGTAGGATCTCACAAGAGTGGAGTAGAGGGGCAGAATCACCTCCCTTCTTTATGTGCAGCCCAGCACACAGTTGGGCTGCTAGTACACATTGCTGCATCATTCTGAGCTTCTCATCCACCAACAGCCCCAAGTCTTTCTCCTCAAGGCTGCTCTCAGTCTCTCTCCTCAGCCTATACTTGTGCCTGGGGTTGCCCTGACCCCAGGCAGGACTTTGCAACTGGCCTTGTTGAACTTCATGCAGTTTGCATTGGCCCCTCTGGGGCTTTATCCTATGGTACCCCACTAAGGAGATCTCTGAAGAGGCCAAGTCTGCTCTTCAGAAGACCAGGTTAGTGAGCTTGCCATGCACCCTCCTGATTGCCGTAAGGATCTTGAACTCCATCAGTTGGAGTTTGGCACTGCAGCCAAAGCTGCCCCTGATGTTCATATTCCCCAGAAGTCCCTCCTTGTTGGTGAGAACAAGGTCCAGAAAAACATCTCATTGTCTCCTCTATCCCTTACAGGAGGAAGTTATCAGCAACGCAATTCAGAAACTCCTGGACTGCTTAGGCCCTGCTGTATTGTCCCTCCAACAGATACTGGGGACATTGAAGTCCCTCCACTGGGGCTTGTGAACGTGAGGCTGCTCCTACCTGTGTATGGAGCACCTTCTCACCTGCTCGGTCTTCCTGGTTGGGTAGCCCATAGCAGACCCCCCCTATAATGTCACCTGTCCCTGCCCTCCCTTCAGTCCTGACCCATAAAATCTTGGTCAGTTCCTCATCCATCCCCAGGCAGAGTTTCATGCACTCCAGCTGATCACTGACATAGAAGGTAATATCCTCTCCTCACCTGCCCTGTCAGTCCTTCCTGTAGAGGCTGTATCCTTCCATTCCAACACTGCAGTCCTAGGAGCGATCCTACCATGTCTCTGTGATGCCAATAAATAAATTATAGACACGTGCATGCCCTGCAGCATGCACGTGTCTATAATTTACTTATTCCCCATGCTATATGCTGTTTGTATAGGGGGGACTTAAACTGTGCCCCTGATGAAGTTGATTTAGTGTCTGGAGTGGCTGGAATTCCTTTGTGGTGATCCTCAGGTGCTCTCCTGTTGACCTGTGATCTCCCTTCATCTTCTGATCATCTCTTGCTGGCACTACCATCAAACTGGTAGAAGGGAGATTGAGAGGATTGAGGCCCCCTTCTCTGGCAACTTTCAAGTCCTCCTCACCAGCTTGGCAAACCTATGATCAAAGGTGCTGTTCCTCTTCTCTGAGAGATGGACCCCATCAGCCCCCAGTAGACTGTTCCTCAAAGCCACTCCTGTGGTCTAAGTAGCTGAATCCCCAGCTGTGGCATCAGTCCTGTTATCATTTGTTGATTCATGAGATCTGACTTTCAAACCCCTTCTCTTTGACTGGGAGGATTGATGAAAAAAACACCTGAGCTCTAGAGTCCCTTATCATCACTCCCTGGACTCTGTAATCTTTCTTGGTACTCTTTGGACAGGTTCTGGCTGTATTACTGGCTGTCAGTTTGCTTTCAGAACACCCACCATTCTGCCTTGAGGGTCAGGAAGGATGAGGGCCCTTGGACTGTACAGATGTTCACAAAACAGTTCCTGGTTGTGGAGACTTCAAGTCTCTAACTTGACCTGTTCTGAAGGATTGTAGGGTAAATATTGCCCAGGATGAGGGACACTTACACCTGCTGCAAAGCTTCACTTTCTTCAGAAGGGTGGCAAGAAAGAAATCAGAAGTGACAAAAACGACTGCTTTGAACAGAACCCCTAAACAAAGAATATGTGGACACAACCCCTGCCTATACAGATGCCCAGTCTGCGTAGCCCTGGCAGTGCTGCTCTGAGGATGGGGGATGTGTGCCAGCTTATAGAGGGGATGAGAGATCTGAGCCATGTTAGTCTACCTGGGCACGTAGGCAGAAGATGGGGCTCAGCCCTGCTCCTGCCACAGACCCTGTTCATGGCTGGCAGCAGAGCGTGATATTTCTTCAGGCTTGTTTCTTCATTTGCATGATGGGAATGTTTGCCCACTTCCATTAAATGCTTTTTTGCTAAATTAATTAATATTGGAGAGGGTGCTGTTGGAGGTACGTGGAATAGTAAATGCCCTAAGCTCACTGTTGCTCAACTTTGATCAAGTTGCTTTATCTACTGTTTTTTTGAAAACCACACTGGAGTAATCTAGTCCTTTAATTTTGTTTCTATTTGTTTTTCCTAGGCTTATCGGTTCTCTAGAGGCAAGGTATGGGCCATGATTACGCTTCTGTGCCTCATTGCTGCAATTCTTTCTGCATTTTTGGACAATGTTACCACCATGCTTCTCTTTACTCCAGTAACCATAAGGTATTTTATTGTTATGGTTTTGGACTTGGTCTTTTATAGCCAGCAATCAGTAGAAAACATGTGTGCAAAATGCTTGTTTGGATTTTTTTTTTTGATCATTTAAATGGAAATCAAAACTTCAAATACTCTTACTGTAGTAGAATAAAAAGATGGCACTTTCAAAGGAATATGTTGCCTCTTCCAGTTGCCTGATCCCTTTGCATTAATATTGGGCACATATCAATTCTGTTATACGGCCTTGGCAGCTAACTTTCCTGGTTTGTCTTCATATCTGGACTGCAATAGCATATTGGACCATATACTCCCTAGTAGATGAAATTTTTTTCCTATAAAGCAGAGTGAATTTTTTATTTAAAGCTATCTTATCCTTTGTTGGCCAATATCTATGTAGAATTTTAGATGTTTTAGGGAGATTGTTATTCCTTCTAATACGAGTGACAAACATATTAAAAAAAAAAAATCCGGATTTCAACTAACAGCTTTGTTTTGGAATATGAGACTGTGCATTTTCTTCCTGTTGGTGATCACATAATTGAAACAGCCACTGGTTAATTCCTCAGTTTGAGATTAAATATTTGAAACTTTGAACAGAGAATGGTAAATTTAATTATTTTAGATTTCTGTAAATTAATAACACCTAATTTGCAACTCCATTTAATCAATGTGGGATTATAAATTACTCTTTAACCTGAATTTAACCTGTGTCTGGTCTGGCAAATCTGTTTAATCTAGCTCAGTTTTGGAAAGATCTAGTGAGTTTTTAAAATGATCCTGAGTGATGTAATGTCTGCAGTCATTATCATGTTAAAGTACACAAAATTCTATTAAGATATGCCCCCACTTTAAAATGCAGTGTAAAACACTAACAAACAATTTTGCAAGTGTTTATTCTAGACTGGGAAACAGCTGGTTGATGAAAGCTCCATTTGTCTTCTGTCTGATTACTTTTTCAAGAGATCACTTTGCCGTACCCTAATCAATTATCACACCTCTAGCAGTAAGCAGCACTGAAACTACTGAACACCAAGTTTTCTTTAGTTATGTTGCAGAATATTTTGAATAAACTATTGCACAGAGTATTCTGATTTGGAAGGAACCCACAAGAATCATCGAGTCTTAAGTGAATGGCCCATACAGGGGACTGAACCTGCAAACTTGGTGTTAATAGTACCATGCTCTATAACTAGGAATAGTTTGAAATCCAGAGATTAATGTAGCATAAAAAGGTTTCCACAGGCAGAGCTACTGTACTATTTATTGTGTTTTCAAAGAATCATAGAGTAGCCCAGGTTGACGGCACCTCAAAAGAACTTCTGGTCCAACCTTTCATGGGAAAACCTAGATGAGATTATCTGACACTCTTCAGTCAAACCTTGAAAAACTCCAGCAATGAGACTCCACCACATCCCTGTGAAGGGAGTTTCGGTGGTTAACTGTTCTCACCATAAAATTTTTTTTCTTACGTAAAGATGAAATCTCTGCCTTGTACTTGTTGCCCCTTGCCTTCTGGATCTTTCTGTGTGGATCCTTGTGAAGCCTGCCTTTGTAACCTCACTTTACTTAATGAACTTTTGTACTAAATGTATACTAAGTACTTTAGTTTTATAGTAAATGAGCTCATAACACTGAAGGAGGGGAAAACTCAGTATGTGGGAAACATTTGTATTTGAATCACTATCAAAGCTAAAATAAAATTTTAACTCACCTACTAAAACCAAACAATTGCCGAGCTCAAAAAGCTTCATGCTGGGGGTCATTTTTTGTTTTTATATATCACTGCCATTGCCTAGAGCTTCACTGTGTTGCACTGTGCAGTCATTGCCATGGAGATGAAGCTCGCAGAAAACCTTACTGGCTCTATGAATATAAGGCTTTCTATTTCCTTTAATAAGGTATAAACCATGACGCTTCTTTCACTCTGCATTTTGTAGTAAGCTGATAAAAAAAAGGTCATACCTACTCGTTTTTAGCTGTAGTTTATTTTCAAGATACTTTGTTATTGGGAACTAGGAAAGGCTGATGATCATACACATGAGGAGTTGTATAACCAGGGCAAGCGAACTGAAAATTGTGACCCTGATATATAGCTAACACAGTCTGATGGTTTTATACTTTGGGCTTAGTCTTTCCTGACTTACTTCAGAGTTCTCATTTCAAGACATCACTAGGTCCATCAAAGAGAAAGAATCACTAAAAGAAAGTTAAGGTTATATTTTTAAATATATGGAAATCAAGGAGCAACTGAGTTAAAATACAAGTACAGTTGTGGTCTTGTACCACAATTGATACATTTGGGCCATTTGTACTACAAAGTATCTTTTAACCGAATGATTTCAAACTGTTGGGAAAAGAGTGTATTTTTGCACAGTTACTATTTTCTGCAGTTTTTATGTGCTGATATATATGTCATCTGACAGTGTTTTTTCTGGGTTTTAAATTGACACTTGGTGATAACATAAGTGAATCAAATTAAGCTTTTGTGCAATACACTCTTCTCTTTGAAATATAGGTTTTAATAATACAGGCTTAGACTGAGCAGCAAAGCTCAACCCTTCCTTCAGGGAGTTGTGTGACAGCACTGCAGTGAGAGCAATACTGAAAGAGGATTCTTGCTAACCACTCTTTCCCTCATCCCCTATTAGATTAGGTAGAGGGGGTAATAATTTAAGTGTGACCTCCATCTTTACATTCTGGAGCAACGTCCTGATAAGTTGTGAGGAGGGATCCTTCTTCCGAAGTGCTTAGGTGTGACTTTAGCTTTCAGCCTTTATTACCAGAGCCCATGTTTAAAGTCAAATGTCTACTTAGAAATGAGTGGGTTGTGTGGGTTTGTGCATAAATGTAATTTGTGTGAGTTGAAGTAACCTGTGTGAAGACTACTATGTGTAAGTTTTAAGATTTAAGGCAATTTATGCACAGTGTAAGAATTTAATTTCACTGTCTTTATACCACAGGCTCTGTGAAGTACTTAATCTTGATCCTAGGCATGTCCTGATTGCAGAAGTAATCTTCACAAATATTGGAGGGGCTGCCACTGCTGTTGGGGATCCTCCGAATGTGATTATTGTTTCAAAGCAGGAGCTGAGAAAGAAGGTACATACTGCAGTTTGTTTGGCTACTAAAATTAAGTGGTGATATTGACTTATGCAATGTTGATACTTCTCTTCCCCAGACAGCCATATAAAGAGAACATAATCCACTTTTTCTGCCATGCTATTTCTTTCTTAGTAGGATGATCAGACAGAAGAGTGTGATCTTTTGGGGACAAAATTGTGATGAAGAATAGAATTTTTGATATGGACTGAGAATACCAGTTTCCCTTTTTTTTGTTGTTGGTTGTGAGGGTTTCCTTATTAGTGGCAAAGTGAGAAAAGAAGCAAAGCAACAGAGACCTGCAGAGGGAGCAACAAGTTGGAAAAAAGAAAAATGGAAATCCATCCATTTTTTTTAGAATAGGCTTTCTCTCAAAAGTTAAATATAATGAGACAATTTGTTTCGTTTACAGCAATTCAAACCAGAAATAATAGTCTATATGCAAAACCCCATAACATGAGAGGCTGCTTTGCCCACATCACGCATGAGGCACTTTATCCTTCAACCCCAGTCCAAGGGGACATGAGGGGCAGGAGGAGGGTGGAGGTTTCTCCCATGCAGCATGGGCCACAGCTGGCTCCCTCCTCCTGCCAAAGTTTTGGTATCTCCAGGCTGCAGTGACAGATTGTAACTTCCAACACTTGCCTCTTCCATTGTTTGCTGGGTGTCTGATGCCAAAGGGAAGGCTGGGGTGGCTGGTGCTGAGTGGGACTGCTGAACACAAGACACCTGCCAGCAGGAGCATCCCAGTCCCACCATCTCCAACCCACATGGCCCCTCTCTGCCCTGTGGATAGGCAGAGCCGCTGCTGGTGGGTGTTCACATTTGCAGCCTTCAGCATTTGCATGGAGCTGGTGTTTGCATGAGCTTACCGTGCTCTCAGCTATCCCTGAACACGAGGGCATCAAGTCCCCCTTCTGCCTCTGGCACAGCCACTCATCTCTTCCTGGTTTGTTGTGGGACACCAGGGAGGCAATCTGCTCAGGATGCAAGGGGCAGACCCTTCTGAGCTGAGCCAGCTCTATCCTCCTCCTGGCTCTGCATCAACACCAACAAGCAGCGTGATGGAAGGGGCATTTATGTAATGGGCACATCTACAAGGACACCAGGCGTGTGTTTTCTGGTTTGGTCGGGTGCCATAAATCCCCAAAATAAGTAAATCAATCTAAAGTAATTTAGTGTGAATTGAGGTAGTGTGAAAATAGCTGTGTGATTGGAGTAACTTATGTATCTATTGCCCTACAAAAGAAAGATCTCTTCTAATTAACTGAATACACTCAAATTAATTAAGTACTGTCCAGATTGGAAAATGTCTGAAAGTTCATAGTATTTAATAAACTGAATGTTTACCATCAAAATATTTGAAATGTACTGCAATTGGCTTGTTTGGTGGGTGACTTTGAATACTGTAATATTCCCACCTGAGGATTTGATAGCTACATTTTACATTTTAAATATGAAATCCATGCAACTCTTTAAAACATCTGATCTAAAAGAGAATAATTAGCACCTGCCATGCAGGTTATTTTCCAAAATACTCATCATCTCTGTAGAACTGTAGAAACAGCTGCAAATGTGGGAAATAATTAAACAATCATATTGAAAAGGAAAAATTTTACAGTTCTTTGAATTTTTAGGAGGACTCAGATGTATAAATACGCTGGCAAATATGACATTATAGCAAATTCTGTATCTGAAACAAGTGCAAAAAACTTTCCAGATGTTTTATCTGAAGCAAAACAAGGCTTTAAAAGGGTTAATCGAAGCATCTTACTGGCTTATTTTTTGTTACAAGAGGGTCAAAGAGCTAGCCTTGGCTCTGAGGCAGAGTGGCATGGTCTAGCTTATGTCCCTCACTGCTTAGGGCTCACCCCTTCTAAAGGAGATTTGCCTGGGAGAGTGTTGGCAGGAGTAACTGGATAAATCCAAGAGTGAGGGCAGGGAGGAGCTGGACCATCTGGCCTTTTACAGTCTGAGCTGTTCAACTAATAGCTTGATTTTGTCCACCTGCTCCAGCATGCTGTCTTTTAATGAGAAGGAGAAACATAGATATTGCCGTCTTGTTTGTAAAACTAGTTCTAGTAAAAACTGCTGTGAAGAAGGGTTATATGAGCCACCAGAAATCTGTGTCTAAAATACATGGGAAGCCTGCTACATTAGTACCAAGTAAAATTTTTTTTTTTTTTTTTTAGAACTGTTCCAAAGGTAAGAGTTTCTGAATGCCATTTTGGAAAGAGTCCTTCATGTAGTATTTTTTTATAGTATCTATTTTGATTTTTTTTCTATGGAAAATACCTGGTTTTCACCTCTTTTTAGCATTACAGTCATGCTTTTGGACATTCTAGGAATTTTAGGAATTTCTTCCTCTTGATATTGTCATTGAAATTCCCTTTTTCATCCTCTTTTTCAGTGTTATTTTTGCACAGTAAGTACAGAAGTACTTGGAAAACTGCCCCTGCAAGTAGCTGAATAGTGAATTGCACTATATAGATGATAGGGTTTTCTGCTTTATTAGGTATTATCTGGAGGCAGATTTTATCAGTGTTCCTGAACTTTTACTGCTGTACAGCAACCTCTAAAAGCAGCCAAGTAAAATATTATGCAAGCTTAAACTTTTTTAGGAAACCTTGGTTTTTAAATCAATGTGAAATGAAGTGCAGCCTTGTTACTTTGGGTGTTGTTATTTGGTTAGAAAATGTTAGAAATGCTTTATTACTTGTTTACTGTAATGCTGGAGAGATTTTTCTCCCTAGGTTCAGGGAAAAACTCACACCATATTAAAAATACTTTATTTAAGCTTTGTTTGAATAAATGAGAATTTTGTAATATTTTGCTCATTAAAATGTAGGGATAAGTCTTTCTATTTGTCTTGAGATGCAAATGAATGTAAAAATTATTCTTTCTTCGTTAATTTATAATCCTGACATATTCTCTACCATCATGACTGGAATCAGAGGAACATTTGCATAATAGGAGAGGAAAATTTGTAGTATTCTTGCTTATTCTTAGTGGGAGTTGGAAGAAGTTTCACAAAATAACACATATGTTGAGGTTTTAGGGAAGGAAAATAAGAGTTCTCATTAAGAGTAAATGGAAAACATGTTCAGTAAATATAAAACTTTTTCTTAGTGTTTTATTATCTTCAGAGTTCTGCTACTGAGTGGCTATTGTTAACAAAATTATATTTTTATCTTGAAGAGATATGTGCTTCAGACTTTGGGAACTCCATTTTTTATATGCACAATAGAGCATGAACCAGTTGGATACCGTCATTGCTTTCAGAAAGGTTGAAAATCAAATCCTCTGTGTTTGGGAACTTCACAAGTATCTGTAGTCACACTTTTGAAATCAGAAGTTGCTTGTGCTCTAAGCATAGGCTGTGATTACAAGTTCTTTAAATAATGGATGGGGAATAGATCTCCAGAGCAAAATGATGTTGTGAACATAGCGATGGTGAACATGTGCACTAGCCTATCTAGCCTTAATCTGCCTAAAAGAGGTAATGATAAGGGCAAAGGCAGTTTTAGCATGTACTAGCCACTGGATTACATCCTTTTATTTACTGTTTTTGTTAGCATGAGATAAAGCTTGTGCTGCTAATCTGATGTTTGCTGAGGATTTGGGCATTTCAGCATCCCACTCAGAGTTATTCCTGCCATTTAATAGGAATTCCCTGCAAAACTCACAGACATCAGGTTTTCCTGTTCTGCCTCTTAGTTACTTTCAGCCTTCATGCTGAAATTTAGCATGAAGTGATATCGGTTGATTGTATTTAATGAAATATTGTGGTACCAAAAATTTATGAATGAAAGTAGGTACTTCTGAAAAATTGAAGAGAAAATCCTGGTGAAATGGATTCCTGTAGTTTACTAGGCTATTTTTGTTGAGTGTGCTGGATACGAGCTTGTTAAAACTTTTAATCAATTTGTAGAACCCTACCCTTTCAATATTTCAGTGATCTCTTTTCTCAAAAAAAAAAAAAAAAATTAGTTCCTAGGTAAAGTACATGAAATAAAATTTACGAGTTTACATCTGATTTCAGATTTTTTTTCCCCATTTCTGCATGTAGTAATCATTAAAGAGTATAATGCAAAACAAAAAAGGAGGTTTATCAGTGTCTCAGGTAAACATTATTCTCATGTAACTGGGTTACACGATCAGTGGTTTCTGGCTCAGTGACATCATGAGCAGCTCCCCTGAGACAGTGTAGATCTCAGTCACTCAGCTAGAAGGGTTGTTTAAACCAGTGTAGAAATTACTCTTGCTCTTCTTCATTTTATTAGTTTTAAAATATTTAGTAAAGGGCATTGTGGCTAGAAGCGCAGAATTTACTGCTCCCTGAATTGCTGCACCCAGCTATAATTTTTGTTTTCTCTTTGTTCTAAAATGGCAATTTTCTTCAGGAAGAGTCTGAATTACTAGAATTTAACTTTAGACCTCCAAAAGCTATAAAAAAAAAGTAATAATCAAGAGCATTTTGATTAAAGTTAGCATTTAGGAAAACAGTATGATACTTCTTCCTAATATGAAATTGATATATTTGACTTTGCATTTTAAACTATAAACCAAGGAAAGATGCCCACTTTGTTTCAGCTCTGAATCTCTAGGCAGTGGAACCTTTAGGCTGTTGTCTTGCTAAAACAAAATCTTTAGATTTTCTGTTAACTGGGGAGCAGGAGAAATTTGATGCAATCAGCACAGCCTCAAGTAAGGGACACTTGAAGCATGTTTTGTATTTATCTGATAGATTGCAATCTCCCAGAAGAAAAATATTTCTTGCCTGTTGTGCATGTCACTTCCATTCCAGTCTATTGTGCAGGAAAGGAAAATCTCTGTGAAAATTACATTTAGTTGTATGCAGCAGACATGTAGAGCACTTTAATGTGTTTTTACAATGCTGAATCCTGGCCCCAGCAGTGCAGAGGACTCAGGAGGTATAAAATGTGCTATTCACAGCCACCCAGAGTATTAACATAGGCTCTGTGGAAATGTTGCATGCCCTTCCCGGGGTTTGGGAAGGGAGCAGGAGCAACTGATGGAACTTCTGTGCCACCATCTTGGTATCCTTTGCTGCATTGTTTGTATCTCAGGTGCAGAGACTAAAAATCCCTTTAGTCTCCTAAAGTTCTCCAAGAGGCTGCCAGTTGGCAGCTACCTGTCAAGGTCTGATGGGAAATTGTCCTTCTTTTTCCCTGAAAGCATATTCTCTGTGCTGCAGAGAGGCCTAAAGCATCAGGATAGGCAGTTGTCTGTATTTCACTCTAAGCCTTAAAAAGTATCAGCTGTAAAAAGTGGCTACAGGGTGTCAGTTGTCCAAGGCTAGTGATCATCAGGATTCGTTTTCACTCACTGTCTCTTGTGGATCAATACAAGGAGCTAATGGAGATGAAAGCCGGGAGCAAGGGATGGGAAGAGAATTAACTCCACTCTTGGATTATCACAGGCAGTGCAGTCATGCAAGCTCTTTTCTGAAATAAGCACACTCATGCTAGGAAACTATTTGTTTCAGCTGAATTGGAAAGAGCAGAGTAGCATGTTTTCTATTTCCCCAGGGATCTCAGAGATAAGAAAGATCAATGGGGTAATATTATGAAGTTTAACAAAATCCTGAATCTCAGCCCAGCTACTCTCTTTGAAAAGTTTGTATAAGCCCTTGGATAGGCTGCCAAAAATCTAGTAGACAATTTTTTTTTTCCTCTTGTGATCATGTCTGCAAATCACTTTTAAGGCTTATCTACGTCAGCTCTTATGTCATAAAGCTGTGTTAATCCTGATTTTTTTTAAGAGTATTTGATCTCTATCTCATTTCTATTCCTTCAAATGTCAGGCAGATCTGAGACCTCCTTCCTAAACTCAGCATTTTAGTTTGCCTTGTAGGTTAATGTGATTTACTTCATCAAGAAATTAGTTTTGTGGGTTTCAAGTGACACATTTCTTGTGCTGTATTTTTTCAGAAGCTTCTGCATTGTGGCATTGCAGTAACAAAGCACACTTTTATTTTATTTTTCACTGAAGTTGATGTGATAATAAAAAAGTAAAGGCAAGTGAATTTGTATATCTGTGTTTCTTTGCAATAGGTCACTTCCTTAAATTCAAGACCCTTTACCATGTGATGGAGACACCACATATTTAAACTCAAGAGTTACCAAGAATTCTTTGGATTCCTATTTATGTTTTTTATTTCCTGCTTTAGCTTGTATCTTTATGCCTGTGTATCCTCACAGAGAATTTCTACTATCATACCTGGCTTCATAGCTGGCTTCTTCATGATGTGGGCACATTGCTGCCAGCCTAAGAAAAGATTCGTCTTCACTGCTCTTTTTAATAAGACTAGTTTGAGTGCAAAAGTAATTTTCCTCATTCTGGTAATTCTGTATTGAGCATATTCTGACCACTCCTAATTACTTTACTGCTCCTCGACCGGTTTCCCAGTCATTTTTTCTTTCACAGGATAATTTTTTTCTCCAGTCAGATTTAGGCATTATTATTTTGGCTGGTGTAGCTTCAGAGTTTTTACAGCTTAATTCCCTTCAACTTCCTACCTCTCTTTATGCCATTTTAGAGACCATACAAAACTGAATGCTGATTTTTGCATACTTTCTGAACTGTTTAATGGCACATTGTCAATAGTTGAGAAATTTCTGAACCAAAGACAATTCACCTTGCTATTAAGGTTCTTATTTTTCTGGCCAAAATTTTCTGATCTTTCTCTTTGGCTATAATCTTAGATGCAAATAAATGTAAATGTACATTTATTGTCAATGTTAAATTACTTTCATTAAGGAAATAAACATGGGGAATATACTTTGGGGGCAGGTCTTACCAACACTGAGCCTTTTCAGGACTTCTTTTTGTTATTCATTGTTATTTGTAAATTTCCTAGAGTTATGAATGTTGATTTCATCCCTCATGGGAATGTCTTCTGTAGCTCTGAATCTTAAATTGATGCCCAGAGGCCAATCTTTCTAAGCATTTATAAAAATTGATTTATAAAATCTGTCTTACAGAGATGCCAGACACCTGACTGGCTGACCTATTATGTAGGCAAACCTAATGAAGGTACATTATTTTCCTTTGCGGTGTCACATTCTTCTGTCCAATTCTTAAAATAATCTCATTCCAATTCCTGAAGGGTCTTCCTTCTGCTTCCATAAAAGCAATGGCTGTAGTGAGCAAAAGGCCAGCAGATGAGGAGGTGTACAGTTTCACCTTTTAGTGCCTGGAGAGTAGAAGAGTCAAGGAATCTATTATATAGCAACTAAGGATGATTTTCTTTAGCTCATGAAGCTTAAACCTGTATTTTTAATAGGATCAAATTCTAATCCTAGGTCTGCATATTTATGGTTTGAGATTTATTTAACTGTCTGCAAGCTATGGATTTTTTTTTCGAAAGAGCACCAATCTTTATCTGGCTATGAAAGTTCTTTATGACTGTAATCAGTTTCTTGTGTCATGTGTCTTTTATTATGCCCTGTGGTACAATACAAAAGCTTTTTTTCCCCTTTTTTGAACCAGAGACATTTCAACTACGAAATGTCCACATAAATTCTTTTAGTAGGAGAAAATATAGTAGAACACACATTTAAGGTACTAAGTTCCCAATAGTCTTAACACACTGGAGGTAGTATCAGCTGATGCTGCAAAGGAAACTGTTTTTAATAGACATTGGAATTACAGAAGGATCTATAGGAAGCTCATAGTGAAAAAGCAAGGGACAATAAAGAATAGAGGTGTGTCACAGGGAGACACACTAACTTTCTAGAGTCTCTGTGCAATCAGTGGATGCTCTGAAAATTCAGTTTGGACAAGCTGAGCTGTCCAGGGCTTGGATTATTCTTTCTTACATGTGCCACAGAGCTGCTCTGTTGGGATCACTGGTTCAGACAACCTCTGCTCTGTGAATACAAGACAGTTCCAGAGTACTTGAATGTGATCTGACTTGGAGCTTTATGGATAACTTCTCTTGGGCAAGCAAGTCATGACTACAGAGAATCCCAGCCCAAATCCATTACATTGTGTGTAATATGGAAAACAAAATAATTCAGTTGAAAGGTACCTAGCGGTCATCTAGTCCAATGTTCTGCTCAAAGCCTGGATAACTTTAAAGTTTTAAGGCAAGTTGTCACTATTAATTCCTATTGTTTGAAAGCACTACCTTTATAATGTGTTCTGCTTAATATTTTTGAGAACCCCTTCATTAAATGGTTCCATTGTGCAAAATGTTTAGAAGTGTGTTGATTTATTGACTAGGCAGAAAAAGAAAGAGAATATTGACATATATTTTTGTTGTAGGAGAATGGTTCAGATAGAATTATTGTTAAAATATAATTGATAGAATTATTGTCAACAGTTTAACATAAAAGCTGGTCATTAAAATTTAACTATTTCAGAGTTAGTATGAAATTAATTTTCAGTGATTTAAGTGAGAAATGAAAGTTAATGATTCAGTTTGGGTATATTTTTACTATCTGTGTCAGGAACACTAAATGTGTTTCAGAATAACTTGTAATGTTATGTTTTAGTTGTCTGAATTGTATTGTAACATGGCTTGTCTCCTTGAAACAGATGAGATACAGCAGATACTGTACTTGGAACTTATTTATTGCTTTATGTTTATCTTTGATTGCTAAAGTACATATATCTGAATAGTTTTCCCTGTAGGTAATATAGAAAAATAAGTGATTTTTAATGTAGTTTTTCATTTTTATTTTCAGGGTTTGGATTTTGCAGCCTTCACAGGGCATATGTTTGTGGGTATCTGCCTTGTTGTTCTGGTCTCCTTTCCTTTTCTCAGACTCCTTTACTGGAACAAAAAACTTTACAATAAGGAGCCAAGTGAAATTGTTGGTAAGTGTGAGTGTGAAAAAAATTATCATTACATGATATGTGTTAGAATATGTACTAAATGGAAACTGAATGCAAAGCAGTCTTCAGATGGAAGTACCCATTCTCCTTCAGTCTCTGAACATTAATTTTTCAACTAATAAGTAAGATTTTATTTTTGGTGGTGATATTTTCTGATTTTTAGAAATTGATGTTTTTCGGGTGCTCAAATTGAGGCTTTGACATGAATTATTAAATATATTTCAACATTTGCATGGATATTTTCCATCATTTATTATAGCCGTAGGCTTGAATACCAGAATGTTCTGTATTGCAACATATAACATCTGCACAAGGTGCTGAATTCACAACATATCTTAAGAAATATCTCAAGTTTCCCTTGTGACAGGCACTGACGCATTGCCTTGCTGCTGGTTTTCTTCCATTGCATTTTTCAGCAGTTTTTTTCCCAGTTTATGGTCAGTGCAAGGCATTTCATCAAAGTAGAACTTTCCAAATTCCTTCCAGCTTGCCTCTGTGCCTCTTCCAACCCTAAGTTTCCCTGGTGCATAATTTCTACTATTCAGTAGGACTAATCTATGCCTTTTTATGTCCTGCATCTCAGTAGTCTCTGAAGCTGTTAAAGCAGTTTCAATGACTATTGGCTATGTCGGTCCCTTTTTGTCTTCATGCTTTTATGTCTTTCTATTCAGTCTATTTTGAAGTTTTCATCATTGTTCTAGGGCTTCTCTTTCAGTGATTAAGTTTAATAATAGCCCCAAAATGTTCCCAAATGTCTTTATGAGGTAAGAAGGAATTCACTAAGCGTAATTTCTTAGCGATCTTTTTACAAAGATAGTAGAGTATAACTGTTTCTTTCATTGGGTAGATGCTTTTCTCACTTTTGGCTGCAGACGCCTTAGGATCCAGGCTTCCACTGACCTTGCAACAGATGTTTTAATGTGCTGTATGACATCTCTGAACCTGGGTTTGTAGCATCTTTTGGCATGGGGAGGACAACTTTTTATAAGGTTGATCTATCTTGGCTTCATTTTCAATCTATGGAGAAAGATAAGTGCTCTTAAAAGCTAATATAGCTGTCCGTGATAGAACAGACATATTGCAGCCCCCAAAAGCCTAATTCTTTCTTTTGAATATAGGGGAAATCCAAGATGACTAACTTGGTGTCAGAAACCTTCGTGATAGGTAACTCATTTAGGCAAAACGAGTACCACTTGTAGTGCCTTGCCTTGTTCCAGGGAACATTTGCTTTAGGATTAGGACTTTATTAAAAAGGCAGAAGTGACAGTCCTCTCTGTAGCAGATTATGTCTCTTGAACCTGTTCTCATAAAAAGGTCAGAGAAGAGATTTCACTGCTCAGGAATTTCTTGTGAAGACATTTGATTTTGAGGGACTTCAGCACCCATTCAGCACAAAGTGCACTCACCTTACCTGTATATCTCTAGGGGCCAGAGTCTTTCTCAGTGTTAAGATTCAAAACATTTTTGAGGTGTTCTAGAAGTTATACTACCTAATTGTTTTCTAAGAGAATTCAGGGGAATCTTTTTCTTGGGGACGAGTTATATTATATCTATGTGCAATTATACATTATTATACTTTTCTTCATTGTCTGGAAACATATTATTCAGTTCTTGGTATTCAGCATTTTTTTATAACTTCCCAACTTTCTTATTTAAAAAAAAATGATCTACTTTTATAAATTTATTATTTTCTAATAAAAGTCATAGCCTCATAAACACATCCATGACTAACTAGGGCTATTATATGCTTACACTATCTTTAAAAATACTAGCTTGCAAGGTGTCTTGAGACAAGTGATATCTAAGGAGCAAGAAAATTAATTCTGCCAACTCTAATGTTGATCCTGACATAATAGCATTATTCTGTGAATATATACTTTAGAAAATAGAATTGCTACTTTTTGCTTTCAGCTATAAACTTTTAAAGCTTTTGGGTTTTTAAGAAATAAAGTATGCATGACAATTTTTAAAATTAATTTAAATAGTACAATTTATTCACTAGCATAGTATTTTTGCCAGTGAGACATTCTACTAGTGAAACACTGGTTAGTATATTTCCCTCATTTAATTTCTTGGTATCTTTGTTATTTGCAGCTTAGTCTGTTCAGATATAGCGGTCTCCTAATCAGTGTACCATGTGTTCTTATAATCAGCTGCTTGTCCTTTGCGGCAAACCTAATCAGTAGCTGTTCAATTAGAGCAAATGCTGAAGACCCACTCTTTCTATTGAAAATTTCTGTGAAAAAGGAAGAGAAAAAGACCAACATAGCTCCATTAGGAGATAGATGTCATGGTTTGAATTTGCCAAATGGGTTCTAAGGTGCTTTTCAGGGGTCCTTTCATCTCAGGTTGCAGTGGTTCTGTGATAACTTCAAATGGCTTGTTTGAAGCAGCTGTTTTAATCAACTAAACACTAGCCTTCTCTCACCCTGCCCTCAATTAGCAATTAAACAAGATATGTGAGATTTAATTAGTATATTATTTTCCACAGATTTTTTTTTCCCTGTGAGCCATGTGCTTTAAGGGGTTTTTCTGTTGCTTTAGGCTACACAGATTGCTGAGAATGGATTAGCACTAATTTTAAAAACAGACAATGCTCATATTCTGAAAATACATTGTCAGCTTCATTTCAATGGTGTATGTTACCAGTGTCTCTGTTGCTTCCAGACTGAACTGGAGCACCTCTGTAGCAGTAAAAATGCATGTTGCTTCCCTAGAAACCATTATCTGCCTGCACTGGCTTTAAGCAGGGCATATTACAAAGGAAAAAAAAATAATCTGAAGAACTCAGCAGTGAGAGAGAAAATCTAATGTTTTTTAGGAAAGAAGGGATATTTTGAGGACTTTTTTTGAGTGTGTCTTTCAGCTGATAAACTTGCTCCTTGTTCTGTGTGATGCAGGAAGATGCTGGGGTTAGAAGAGTAAGCTGAGAAGGTTAAAAATATATATATATATATATCTACACTTTCCCAAAAGGATATGTAAATGGAAATAATAATATGTGAGTGTAAAGGAATTAAGCTTGCCCACTTCCCCTCCGAACGCCTGAAACCAGAGTTTTTTGTTCCCTTAAGCGTTAATGATACATTATTTAGTTCCCGGGGGGCATAAGGATGCACTATTCTGTCTCTGCTATTAAGCTGGGGAGATGTGGACCTCGGTGTTTGGGAAGGTTGCTATCCCCAGAGGAGTGGGTGGCACATGGTCTGGTGACAAGTATTATTATTGCCATTTTTGCCAAAGAGGAAGAGCTTTCTCCTAACACAACAACTTCTTTGGCACCAGCTCCCCATTTCTCCTTTGTTGCTTTCTCTTGTTTCCTATTGTTTTGCTGACTGAAAGAGAGATCCATCCTTGAAGCAGGAGTGGTGATGCCAGGAGAGGGGGGAGCACATTATTCTCCCTGGTGTAGCTCACTGCAGCAGCTGGGAAAATACTGATGGTAGTATGAAAGTCAGCATGTAAAGCCAACAACAGAAGGAATTTTCTAATTAATCATAGTCATGTATAAAGTGCTTAATGTGTGAAAAACAAAGTGCTGTTTCCCACAACATGAAATGTGGTAACCAGATGAGTGAGCATCTTTCTTCCATGTGGAGCCTTACAGATGCTTCTCAAAGAGAAGAAAAGGGAGAGGAGGAAGGGAAAATAGAAGTACCAAATGCAGTGAAAACGTAGAAATCTAGAAGAGGAAAGAAGTAGGGCAATGATAATTAAGGGTTGTCAGTTGTTCAATTGACAGGACTGTGCTTCCTGAAAGACGTCCAGGCATTGTTCCTGGATTTAAGATATGTACTGCCTGCATCGAGACTCATGTGAATCTGTGCAAAGAACAGCAGAGCTAAGGGGACGGTCAAGAGAGAAAATAAGGTAAAACTGAAAAACTCATTTAACAGTAATGTCTGGTGAGTTTTCCCCTATGTGTGCCATAGTGGTTACAAATGTCTGCTGTAGTGCTTTGTGCTGCAGGTGGTTGACCAAGCACAGGCATCATCAACTGTAGTAGTAGTTGAAGAGATGGTATAGCCCAGTGCTATAGCCTGGTATTATTACTGTTTTGTCCTTGTGGACCCCCTTGCCTGTCATAGCTCTGATGTGCCTGCCTGAGGGAATGGTTCCCTGGGACAGGTGGCTCTAGTTAATGAGTTAAGAGCTTTGTTGTTTTCGTAGGGAATAGAGCATCTGGGTGGCCTCTGCATTCTCTAGCATTGGTTGTGCGTGCTGTACCCTCATGCTATGTCTTGCAGTGTGATGTAAACCTTTAGGTTTACTGTTGGGGAAGAAATACTAGGATGACTTGAAAGAAAACCCAATACTTCTTCAGACACTATGAACTGAAAAAGCCCTTATAAAAGAATAGTAATGTCCAGGGCCATAAGGACAGTGCAGGGATGTGGAGAGAACCCAGGATAAGGTGTTATGTAGCATCAGCAAATGTGCTGCTCGGGGTCAGAGAACAGTCCTTAGTCCTCTTTTAGTTAGCTACATATTTGTAACACCTAGAATCAGTGAGAGGTACATCAATTATGTAGCTGAATTAAGTATATTGGCAAATCTCAGTCCTGAGGTGTGTCTGTACCTAGGTAGATACTTTACCAGTAAAACATTAAACACTAATAATGTGATGTTGAAAGTAGTGGGCTGTACTCACTTGGAAGCTGGTTCAAGTGAGGAAACCTGCAAGCAGATTTTGAAGAGAATAACGTCCAAAGAAAGGAATATTTCAAGATGTTTTCAAGTGTTCAGCTCAATCTGAATGGCAGTTTTGCAATATGCACTGCACTCTGCTGTCCTCGCCCAGGGTCCTGATTTCACTGGAATATAAGGAAAGCATTTTTAAATCTTGAAGAATCATACAGAAGTAAAATGTAGGCTGTTTTTTTTTTTCCTTTTTTCCCACCTCTCTTCTCTGCAATCCAGTTGTATATATTAACAATGACTAGTGAATAGTTAACATTCTCAATCTCCTACTGTGGGTGTTAGCATGCTAAACTAAAAGATTCAGCTTTCTTATTATCTTAGTATCTAACAAATTTTTGGCACATATTGTGTCTTATTTGAAAGGACAGTAGGACTTTCAGTCTCAAAGAAACTAGGTAGTCTTAATGTGCCTTCAGATATTTTGTACACTCCTTTTTGGATAATATATAAGGATCTACTAGGGCCATGCCTTTATGTTTGAAAATGCAAAATAAAAGCTGTCTTTTATTATTTGCACCTTCAATAGCTTTCCCAGTGATGAAAACAAGTGTGGTTTTTTACTTGCCACATATCGAAATTTTCTATATTTTTAAATATTTTAGATAATTTTATGCTTAAACTCCTATATCTGTTCTTTGAATTGCTTTAGAGCTGATGGAGTATTCCCCTTGGATAGAGAAAAACATTGATCTGTCTTTTCTTGTCTTGAGATGATAAAAATACTATTCTGACACCGTAGAACAAGGAGAATATAACAATCTCATATTATTTGCTTAGTGCATCAATAATGTAGCCATCACAGGAAGGCAGCTATAATATTACTTTACCTGTCTCACAGAGAAAGAAAGTATAATATAGTGTCATTTTGAGTCAATGGAGGAGCACTTTACAATTTATTATACACATTTTTCATGGAAGGAATCAGTACAGAAAAATCAGTGATGGGAGGTAAAAAATTAGGTAGTGGCACCTCCTGTTTCTTTCAACAGAGCGCTTGTGACCCTCTGTTTTTGAACAGGAACATCAACTGTGAAACAATTGTACAGATATACACTGGTTGGCAAGACCTGGGTATTCTGTTAACGGTATTTTGGTGAAGCTATGACAAATTTTTTCACTTTATTCCAATGGCTCAGAAGTTCATAAGATCTTCCTAATATACAGAGCTTAAAAGAACTATTTTGGTTAACATTAGGTCTGTTTGCTGTAGAAAGCTTTCACTGTGATGATGTTTCAAATACAAGTGCAATCTTGGCAGATTATTAATTACTTCTGCCATTTTTATTTATCAGAATGTGCTGAACATATTAGTCACCATTTCTACATTTGAACCATTGATAAAAGTTATTATGACTCTGAAATGTGCTTCATTATTTTGCTCCTCATTTTGTCCTATTAAAATCATTAGAGGAGGCACTATCTTTTGGAATGATCCAAAAGAGAGTTGTCCTCTTGTGGCTGTATCTTTTCATGATTCTTTTTTTCACTAATACCATCTTGCAGCACTTCTTCTGCTTTTCCTGGTCTTGAAAGGACAGCAGTAGTAGTTTTAATTTGTGTAAAGGCTTTATAACTGGAATGTATCTATTGACTTTTGAGCAGAGTATAGTGAATTGGAGGTTTTTTTATTGAGTCTTGTACTTTAATGGAAAATATCAGCAAAATTGTTTTTCATTCTCAAGTCTGGCAGTCTGAATTAAAATCTTTTGATAATGGGTAAACCAGAATTATTTTTCTAGATTTCACACCTAAGGAAAATTTTCTGAAACAAACTGCAGTGGAATTTTAGATAACTGAGTTCTCAAAATACTTGAATCTTGACTTCCCATGACCCTGTGCCATTCTCAGTGTAACAGAACAGAGCACTGTGAGCAAATTAAGCAAGTGCTAATGAGCACACATGGAACCTAAATACGTTCATATTCCTGCTATTAAAAGACAGGGAATTGCAGTAGATGAAACTAAGGGACAAAAACACAAGGACTGAAATAAGTTTGTGGCTGTCAATCTGATTTACTTGGAGATGAGAACACAACCCATATCTACCCTGAGAGAGGTATCCCACCTGTTGTTCAGGGACAAAACCAATGTGTGTCTTTATCAACTATCCTGGAATGTTATGAGAAATCTAACTCTCTTTAACATCTGTGGATTATTCCCTCTGAGTCTTATGTGACCATCATAGACACATTAAATTGACTATTCCCTTATAAGATGCAAGAGTGGGCCTGTATTGTCGTAGCTTCTTTCAGTAGCTAAAATGACAGAGGGAAACCCAAAGCACAGTGAGGATAAAACTCCAGTTGCTTTTTGAAGGAGAAGGATACTTGATGTATGGCAGCTTTCTGAATAGCCTAATCCTGAGCCTGCTGCAGCCTGCCCCAAATTGCCCAGAGGACGACTCCTCAGAGGTGACTTAGGTGTGTGGCACCCTCCGGGCTTTGCAATTTTCTGCCCAGGCTCCAACTGCTCTGCTGCAAGGGTGAGGGCATCCTGTAATTCCTGTGCAATGGGTGCAATCCCATGCTGGGTAACAGAGCTGGCATTAGATGCCTTCATTATCACATGGGGCCCCAGCTGTTGGACTGAATTGAAAAGCTTAAATAAATGCCCTGTATTACTTTATGCACCACTGTGCAGATTTCTTGCATTCCATTGCAAGTATTTAGCTGAATAAGGCAAAGCATGTTTTGTCATAGTTTTGAAGACCCTGCAATGTTTATGCCTCTGCTTACCTTTATCCACTATTGATGAACTGGACTGTTCAAAGGAATAAAGAGAAGAACATTTCAGTTCAGGGTTTTTTGCTGTCCCTCC
>NW_020955943.1:349916-392071 GCF_003031625.1 Empidonax traillii
AGATTTCTTGCATTCCATTGCAAGTATTTAGCTGAATAAGGCAAAGCATGTTTTGTCATAGTTTTGAAGACCCTGCAATGTTTATGCCTCTGCTTACCTTTATCCACTATTGATGAACTGGACTGTTCAAAGGAATAAAGAGAAGAACATTTCAGTTCAGGGTTTTTTGCTGTCCCTCCCTCCCCCCCCAAATTAGAGCCTTATGCTTGTGTCCTGTTGAGGGGTGCTGCCTCTAGAACAGAGACATGAGCTATTGAGCTGAAATATCCCTTGAGGTGAATTTTTTCTACTCTTGGGATTAGAAAACCTGTTGGATTTAGTTTCTGCACTTTTAAAATGGAGATGACACGATCTAATAATGCTTATGTGATTGATTATGTGATGTCAGAGATTTAAAAATTCCTAAAAGTTATAGATATTACTATTATTAGATTAAGCTAGAATTCATGATACTTAATTTGGTGTACAGTTAACATTTAAACAGAAATATTCTCATTCTGAGAAGTTATCTAAGAAAAATAATTGCTTTACTGAAAATAGTTAAGCTGCAGTAGCATGTGGAGAAAAAAACCTAACCAAAACATTTAGAGGAATGGTCTTAGCATACTGTTAGTCACAACCCAGCAGTGCAAACTTGTATTGCTTGCAAAAAGATAGTTCATGTATTTATTGCAGGTGCAAGTTAAAACTTGCTGTTTAATGATAATTCTTATCATCTCATCAAGGTTGGTCATGCTCTTCTGAGTATATTCAATTAACAAAGCTGGCCTTTTCAGATTCTGAGACTAGAAATTAATTACGCTCGGTTTTTGAGGATGTCTTCTATGTTATTGGCAGTCGAGTGGGAGGGAATGTGTGATTACTCAAACTAAAATAAGTCTGACTATTAATTCTCAGACTTCAGAAATAATATGCATTTTTAAATTAAACTTAATAGTTTTGAAAATGCAGAAAATATTTTCTAAAATGTCATAGTCCAGGTCAGCAGCTCAAATTCCATTAATTTCCATGGGTTCAGTGTGTCATATTTGTGGTCTCCATGACAAAATATGTTAAATGACAAAACCAGAACAGATTTGCAGCATAGGGTTTACACATTTGATGATACTTTATTTGATCCTATAACTAAGCCAAAATTATTATTTTCCAGTTGTAAATGGATTTTCTGGGGAAAAAAAAAGACAAAGAACAGAAGATAATTTTTTTTTAAAAATAATGATGCTAAGTATATTGCTGTGGTGCTCTGTGGGCTTTATGAATGTACCATGTTCACAAAGATTTTATATCATAATAGGCTGAGTGTGCTGACTGAGCTGCAGCTGTCCTGTATTCTTGTACTCCAGATCACTGCATACTAAACTTAGATTTGCTTCTATCACTTTGACTGCTGCTACT
Organism: Empidonax traillii; assembly: GCF_003031625.1. Taxonomy (NCBI): domain Eukaryota; kingdom Metazoa; phylum Chordata; class Aves; order Passeriformes; family Tyrannidae; genus Empidonax; species Empidonax traillii. The sequence continues at coordinate 351,312 of NW_020955943.1, forward strand.
GCAATTGCAGTTAAATGTTAATTAAGCCACTTTAATGATAAACTGCCATGCTACACAAGTACCATTTCAGTTACTAGCAACAGACCTAGCAGTGCTAGGATAAATTATATAGTAGGCTGCTCCACCATAAGGTTAACCCTGTGAAAACACTGCAGATTGGGTTTGTTGGACAAGTGAGCAGAGAGAGCTCACCCTTGTGTAACGTGACCATATAGATCTCAGAGGTCTTTCCCAACCCGGTTGATTCTGTGATTCTATGATTAGGTCTCATATGAGGAGAGAACAGGAACTTATCAACATGGATAAACAGGGTGTGAGACCTTCCTTTTCAGTGGCAGCCAAATACTGCCCTTGTGCTGTTTTGGCCATAATTTCAAAGTGCTTGATAAGACTTTATAGTTGCATTAGGCCTTTGTGTCCATGTGTAACATAGTATGCCTTAAAATATCAGATGTTCCAAAACTCTGGGGGTTGCTGCCTAAATGGTTTTGCAGACATTAAATGGGAGAAGTATAGCAAGTGGACTCAAAGGATTTTGTCCATGTTCAGTGTTGTGGCTGACTTCATTATATTTCCTTCAAATCAAAAATTACTGCTAATAAATATGTATCACCTGATGCCACAATGAGCTATTACAATAAGAGTGGGCATGAAAGAGAAATATGAGGAACATTCCATGGAATGACCTAGAAAATCTCTTCAGAAATTATTACTGCAACAGGAGTTGTTGTATAAAAGATGTATCAACTGTTCTCATTTTCAAAGTATAGTTTGCTCTGAAGTAAATTCCACAGCAGGTCAGTTTTTCACATCCTTGGGATGTTTAGAAAACTAATGACTAAAAAATCAAGAATGGTGTACATAAAGGCATGATCAAAGCCATGTATATGATGTAATCAATATGCCACGAGTATATTTTTTAACATAGACCAGAAAGCACCAGGCTGATCTCACTCAACCTGGAGATTAGCCCCGGGGCACTTCAGATGTGGAACAGGAATATGCAATGTCAAGTCATGCTGCTTTCCAATCTATCTGGTGTTTTTTTTTTTTTTTTTTTTTTTTTTTTTTTTTTTTTTTTTTTTTTTTTTTTTTTTTTTTTTTTTTTTTTTTTTTTTGTTTTTTTTTTTTTTTTGCGCAGATACAGTGATGATAGCTACCTCTTTCTTTCTAAAGGAGGAAAGATACTTTGTATGAAAATATTTGTTGGGGATTTGCATCTCAGTTAGATGGTGAATGACTCAGCTTCCCTCCATCAGCAAAACCCTTGGTGATATTTCATTTGGAAAGGATGGGGAGAAATGTTCTGGCAGGATGAACAGGTGTCATCAGAAAAGTTGTTGCAGCAAAGACAAGCTATAGGGAACCAGAACAGCAAACCGGATGATCATGCTTCATGAGCCTTTGACAGAGAAAAAGACAAAGCTACACTTTTTCTCTTTTTCTGTAGCTTTGAAACTATCCTTAGTCCAACTGACTCAAAAACCACATAAGAAAGAGGTACAGAAAGGACTTTTTTCCCCTTTGGGAGAAAGTGGAAAATTACTGCTTATATATTTCTGTGTGTCACAAATATTGATGCAAAAGTAAATGATGACAGGAGAGCATCTCCACACAAAGTCAAGTAGATCCTTTGATAAGCAGCACCTATCCATGTTTTAATATGTCTTTTGCGTCAGATTATGTTCCTGTCAAGGATCACCAAATATATTATGAAGGAAAGTGGTAGATTATGTACCTTTTTGATATCTGTGGTTCAGCTACTAATCCCTTCCAGGAAGAAGCTGAACAGTAGTTGTTTAATAACCTAGGGTAGTCAATGGGTTTTCAACAGTGTGAATTTATATTTCTGCTCTTGCACTATAAAACTTAGGCAAACATTACCACTTTGACTGATGTGTGCTCACCTATAGACACGTATCATACAAAATGTAAGTTAATTCTTGTTCAGATATCTGTGTTTTTGTTTTTGTTTTTTTTTTTTTTTTTTTTTTCCCAACTACGCAGGCTCTGGACACACTTTTGCTTTCAAATGTTTGAGCTCTGTCAGAGAAGGTATGATTCCTTCTCACAATCAATCTTTACATGATTCACTCTGTGTTATCACTATACATACTTAGTCACAAAGGAAGGTGGGAAATTAAATACATTTAGTACTCCTTTTGAAAGCAGATGCCATGAACCACTAGGGATGTGCAGCAGAAAATGTTAACATCACTGCCTACATCAAAATGGGATGTTTAGGTTGAATATTAGGAAAAATTTTTTGCAGAGAGAGTAATCAGACATCGGAATGGGCTGCCCAGAGAGGTGGTGGATTCACGATCCCTGGAGGTTTCTAAGATAAGACTGGATGTGGCACTTAGTCCAGTAACCACTATAGTGTTGGATCAAGGGTTGGACTTGGTGACCTCAGAGGTCTTTTCCAACTTGGTTGATTCTATGATTCTATGATTTTTTAGGATAAGAGCAATTTGCTGATTGAACAGGTATCTTAAAATATAAAGCCTTGAACTCTTGACATACTGTTTTCAACAACATAAAATTTGAGAGGAATAGAAAAGAAGGGTAAGGAAACATCTTGTTTCTTCAATAGGAAACATTTGTGCAGACAGTTTCTGAATGAATATTCTGCATTTGTTTCTTTAGTGATTTTCTGCAAAATTTAAAGCTTTTTTTTTCAGCTTGCCCAGTTTAACATCCTTCTTGAACAGGAACACATGTTTTTTGATCATTCTCCAAGGCCTCAACAATTCTGTGGAAAAAATAATCAAAAAGGATTGAAAATACTAACTAGATTTTGTAGTCTGATTTCAAAGTGTTAATCAGTCTGCCTGAACTTACCCAGGATCAGATATCATCCAGGTCAGGAAAAAGGTGATGGTAGCTCTGTTAATGCATATTTTCAGTGCTGAAGAATTAAATCCTCCTCGGAAACCAATAAAATATTATTAAACAATATTCCTTCAGACAGGGCCAAATGTCACTTTTGCCTTATATTGATAAAATTGCTTGTATGAACATGCAAACATGCTGTGTTTTCTGAATGCAGTGAAGGAGTGTTTGCTGTAATGCCTAACTACAAAGTGAACTAGTATCTTATTAGCAGTATATTTATGTATACTGACAGTTTATTTTCTGATGAAAAATGAATGTGCTACAGTTTTAGCCCTAAAGCTGGTTGAAGGCATTTGCAGGTATTTGAAGACACTACTTATTCTTTTTGAAAAAAGACTTAGCGATTAATTTATTTAAAATTTTGAAAATTTTGTACTTATTTTTCATTCCCTTTAGGTCTGCAAAATAAATGACAAAACAGCTTCCTAAGTGGAAAATTGTTGGGAAACAGCTTTGAGTCCAGGGCACATTGCAAATGTGTTTTGTGCATCCTCTGGTCTCATACACTGAAGGAATTTTGTTTCTTTTCAGAGCTGAAACATGAGATCCATGTTTGGAGACTGACTGCACAGCGCATTAACCCGGCCAGCAGAGAGGAGACTGCTGTGAAATGCCTCTTGATGCAGAAGGTGCTGACTCTGGACATGCTCCTGAGGAAGAAGCTGAGGACGTTTCACAGGTAAGCAAGGACCAACGTGTCCCACCTCCTCGACTCCAACCCCTTGGAGAGGACAAGCTGCAGGCACAGGCCATTCCTTGCATTGTCAGGGAGCTCCTGCTCATCTCGGTCTGCAGCCAGCAATGATAGTCTGGCTTTGCTAATATCAGGGGTAGCATTTTTGTTTGTTTTAATCAGCCCAAGGCTCATACCTAGTAACTTTAGTAATATCTGATCAGGTATCCTCACTGGGACGAGACCTGTATTCTTAGCTCTGTCTCAATCACATAGGCAGATATGAAGCCACCTTCAGCCTCAGTAAAACCCAAAGTATTTTAGGACAAAACTTATGTGTAAGGCCAGGAAAATATATATCAATGTGACCCAAATTTAAAAGCCTAGAAATTTCATGTAGCTTTTGGTTTAAAAGGATCACAAATATGTCATTACACTTTTCCTTGCAGTTGTGGCTTCAGTGCAGTAAAATGCTATAATTTCTTTTTTTTTTTATTTTTAACTGAAAAATTCAAGTGTTCTTTAGTGAATCATTGAGTGTGAAAAACATATCCCCAGTGACTTGCTGTGTTGTAAAATTATTTCATAATCAAATTTTTAGTGTGAACCTGAGTGCAGACATAACTATCTATTTGTGCATAGAAAAGAAGTTTATATAAACTAGGACTAACAAATATTATAATCTTGTTTTGGTTACAATCTGGTAAAACCAGATGTTATGCCATGGAATTTGATTACTGAGAATAGCAGTGAGAAATACTATGCATGTAAATCGACTAAAGTGAAACTGTAATAATTAGTTTTAATTAATAAACGTGTTAATATGAGCAAGAAAATGCAAATATTATTTCTTAAACTATTCCAGTAATAAGATTTTTTACATTATTTTTTATGATATTGTGTACTTTGAATTGAGTGATGGTATTGATAGTTAAAGACAAAAAGGGTTGTTAAAATTGCCTCCTTTTCAAAAGGTTGTAACCGATTATTAGACTTTACAATACTCCAAAGAAGACACTTCTGAAATATAAATAAAAACTGTGTATTTAATCTTAAAAATTGGGATTCCTCCAGCACAGCACATTTACAGCAATGTGAAAATTCATTAGCATTAACAACAGTGCTCCTGAACTGCAAACCCCAAAGCTTTTTGCTGGAGGGCTGACTATGCCGATAACACGATGAAGTTATTTGGATCTTAAAAAAATTCATTATAAAATGCAAATGTGAACCATATGTGTTCTGACTTGTTAATGTTAGCGCATGACCCTTGTTTTACCGCAAAGTGGCACACACATCAGCTCCTGAAACTACTAAGGGAACTACATATTGCAGATAGCCAGATCCTATGCTAAGGTCCATACCCTGGAGTCCAGCTCCTTCCCAGCCTGTGTCTCTCCAGGAACAAAAGGGTTTGTGTATTAATGGAGCTTGTTACAAAGTGGAGTTTTAACTGAATGCTCATGGGAATTTTGCTGCTGGCTGTAGGAAGGCCATGACTCCTTTGTAATATGAGTTACTCCACAAGAGGAAAGAGGTGATCTGTATGTTATAAGAGGGATTTATTCCAATACTCTTGGCAGAGCTCTGATTTCCCTCTGGAAAAAAGCAGGTGTCATTTTCTTTCAGACAAATTTCACAAGAAGATAAAAACTGGGAAACAAATATTCAAGAACTTCAGAAAAAAGTAAGTAGATGGCAGTTTTTCTGAGTATTCATGTAAATGAAGTGATGCCTTTTTATAGAGATAGTGCTTTGAATCTAAGGGAAATTTAATAACTCTCATGATAGCAGAAAAGTTGGTGGGCAGGGTGGCTGGCTTCTTGGTGTGATAAGACTGATGATAGTGAGGTTTTGTTAGGTTTTATACTTCTGTTCCTTAGAAAAATTAAAAAATCAATAAATAATTCATCACTGTTTTCCTAAGTTTTTCATCTATGTCTAGAAAGGCTCAGAAAGTGTCAATAGGTTGTTCATAGTCACTATGAATGATGATAGACTACACTCCTCCTAATGTACCCAGTGCTGACTCTAATTTACTACACCATGTGACATTACTGCTTTTATTATTCAAGGAAGGATAAACCACTTGGATAAATCCCGTTATTTTAACTGAACACATATTCACATCACCTAAGTCTCTATGATGAAACCGAGGAGATGTAAACTCTGTAGTGGGATTAATGTCTCCTAAATTTAATTGTGTAAATGCCACAATCTCTCTATGTCACTGGCATCACTAATGAAATGGGACCTGTTTCTGAGAGCTCAAGTCCTTGACTGGGAGACACCTGTCCTAGGTGTCATACCAAACCAGAGCAAAAGCAACAGATTTTCTTACAAGGCTTTACAAGGCTTTTCCAAGGCATTGCATAAGAGACAATTTTTTTAAAGCACTGAGATTTGTGTTTTAGTAGAGCTTTAAATTCTAAACAGGGGAAGAACTCAGTCTGGGAGAAGGTGATTTCCTGGGTTGGTGATGAAAGTGAGATCAGAGCAGAGATGCAGAGACAATGGGAAGCACTGGTTCTGACAGTTGAGGGCACAAGAGGATTGGCACAAGGAAGGAGAAGCTGGCCACGGAGTTGTAGAAACTCCACAGAGATGATGGGCTTGGCATGTCTGTGAGAGTTGTACAGGGAGCATGAAAGATTTGACCTCTGCGGTAGTTTATAGGTTTTCAAAGCATACCTGAAAAAAAAGGATGATTTTGTGCAGGACCGTTAAACTGCAGAGTGCTTAGAATGCCTTCTGAGGTAGGAATTGCATTTCTCCTAGGGAAGTGAGGTTGTGATGGGGGTGGCTGAGCACAGCAGGTGCTAAATATATTTGTATCTCTTAAAACGCATTGGGCCACGTATTTGTGTTTTTCATAGGTATGCATAGGATGCATACACATAAAACCTATTTAAGTAGTTCTATTCTTTTATGAAGAGGAGTATATGATAAAGGATTAGCAGTTTGCACTTCACATATGCTTTTGTGAACTCTGTTTGTAATAGATAGCTCCTTCTTTAACAGAGTTAATAATTTTTTTTTCCTGTCTGTCTGTCCACAGCACAGAATAACAGACAAAATTCTCCTTATCAAATGCCTGACTGTGCTGGGATGTGTTATTCTTATGTTTTTTCTCAGCTCATTTGTTCCAGGGATCTACCTAGATCTTGGTAAGTTTCAGAGTTTTGTTCTATATTAATAAAACAAGCAACCTCTCTGACAAAAGCGCAGACGTATCTTTCTGAGTCTGGACCTTCTGGATCTTTTCAGAAAGCCATTCTTCATATGTCTCTGGCCTCACAGTTCCTCCAGGTTAATCAGAACAGCAGTTTCTCAGAACAGGTTTTCAAATTCAGTTTCTCAAAAGGTTTTTAAAATGCACTCATGTCCCAGTTACCCCAGGAGGAACAACAGAGAGTGCTAATGGCTTCATTTTCCAGACCTTCCGATACTAATAAGCTGACTAAACATTACCAAATAAGCAAATTTGACCTTGGCATCATTGCACTGTATGTTTGAGTGAATGACCAAGATGCATTAGAGAAATCAGAAAATAATCACTCCATGGAAGAACGAAGAAGTATAAAGAGCTTATTAAGTATGTAAGTATTATAGTTAATACTTGTGTATAGAATGCTCTTTGTGTAACTTCTGGTCTCCAATACTTTATCTCCATAATAAATCTCTTCCCAACATAAAAACAGGAAGACACTGTATTTGTCTGAAATAAAAGTAGCTGTATGCATAATTTCTATATATAAACATATATGTGGAAGTTTTTATACAGGTAGTTGTATTAGGACAAGGTCTGCATATCCTGAAAAGAGAACCAAGTGAAATCTCACATTTAACTGAAGGACAGGAATAAAACCTACCTGCACATTGCCCAATAAAAAGTTTGTTTGTTTATTTGTTTTGGTGTTTTTGTTTGTTTTTGTTTGTTTGTTTGTTTGTTTGGGCTTTTTTTTTTGTCTGCTTGGCCGCTAAGCACTTTAAAGTCATGGAATTTCAGATTTATGTTCTTCCTGCAATCTGAATTTCCCTACTAGGTACATCCATCTCAGTGGCTGAAAGATGGAACAGTCTTGAAGAGGAATAGCTCATGATCAATAAATCATTGACTGGGTATTCATATACACAGACATTATATTGACATTTATTTTTTTCTGTGCAAAATACAGAGCCAGTTATAGCTCTACAGTGGTAATCAGGTTGTAAGTAAGGCCTCCCATATCTGCTGTTGACAGACTATTTGCCATGAAACGGGCAACTTTAGCCCATAAAGATTATTGCCTGTTAAGAAGTTAAAAGGTGTACTGATGTGTTATAACAGCAAAAGTACTATATTAATAAGGTGTAGGAAAATGCAGAAATTGAAGGTATTTGAAGGCATTTGAAGTCATGGCAGCTGAGAACATAAGCTCTCACATCGACAATTTAGGAAATCAATTTATACCCCTACTTTTCTGTCTCAGATAAGTGACACTGAACCATAATGGATTTCTTGAATTAAACCCAACATCTCTAAGTACTTTAGAAAAGCCACAGCGAGTCAGTAAAGATCAAACAGCACTGGTTGCGTATGCTCTTGGTAAGATATTTTTTCAAAACTGCAAAGCAGTTGGAGTTAATGCTAGAAGAAACGTAACAACAAGTGATCATTTTTTGCCCTATTGCATGTCAGTAAAATAAATGAAAACAAGTGGAATGTTTGGCTGCGTAGGTTTCTTTTATTCATTAGCTGAGTAAGAACCTTGAAAGTAAATAGGACTGGATGTGTTCTGTATAATTTCTCCCTGTTCTGCATTCATGGTAAACTGTTAGATTAATGAATAAATGTTACAAAAAAGCATACACATAATTTCTACTAACAATTAATGGAATCTGTAAACTTCTACTGAGAAGTTGACAAGTTCCATTAATTTACAGGTCTATGGGTTCTCGTTGTTGATTTCCCAGTTCCATTATCTTAGTGATAGCTATCACATATTTATCATTACTGAAGTAGTGCCACTCTGAGTCTCTGGATTTTATTTCTCTAGTGCATGGAAAAGAATTCCTAATATACACTAGATCTTGTACTCTGTTGCTTTGGGTAAATTTGTTCAACATGTTTTTCTCATAAAAATGAAAGTAGATTGTAGTTCAGTTTTAGCTTTGTACTACAATAACGGTTTATATAGAGGGTGAAGTGTTGGAATTTTAATAACTTTAAATTGCATCTGGTAGAGTGAATTAGAAAGATTTTAGAATTCTTTATCACTCCCCCGCCTTGATACAATTTTTTCATTATGAACTTGGAATCATTAATATAATTTGATGGTACTGACATTTTAATTTAAATAATAAAACTTGCATACTTAGCTGCCTTTTAAAATGCAGAACTCCTTCCCGTTCAGTTTTCTTGTACGTTCATCAGTTTACTTAGTCTAATCCTATGAAAAGTCTATGTTAATAAAAAATTCGTACTGAGTCTTTAACTAAACAGCTACTACAAACTTTCAGATTCCCACAGAGCTTTCATTTGGCCCCGTGGAACTCTATTGATAGATCACTGATAAAACATCTGAGAAAAGATGGCAAAGGATGAAAGTAAAGCCCCTTTGAGGATTGTATCTGACTCCTGTTTTGACTTTAACTTTTAGGTAGGCATGTCTAGCTTTGAACTATACTGAAATCCCCCAAAAGAGAAATAGACTTTAAAAGTAATATGAAGCAAAATTTTGTTGAAATTTAAGCTACTTTTTTTTTTTTTTTAATTTTTATTAAATGGAGGATGCTCAAAGTGATTAGGCCAGAAAGAATAGCAAAATCAATTTGTAGCCCAATTCCTTCTCCTTCCCTGAGGCAGGTCCTTCTTCTTTGGTTTGGTTTCAGTCAGTTAAATGAGTAGTTGAGCTGCTATGAAACATGTGCAGTTCCTTCTAGTATCCATGAAGAGGGATCCATTTTCTCTGTGGACCTGCTTTTGTCTGTCTCTCTCAGTGATCTCTGCATGCAAGGTGGGCAGCCTGCTCCTTACAGATGCTTACCCTCTTGCTCCTTCCACCTCTGGACATCTCTTTGCCAGGGCCAGACTCAGTATTTTCTGTCAAAGTGGAAGGTCGTCTCCTCCTTTTAAGTGGTTGCAGCAGATTCTGTTGCTTTCATATTCAAGAAATAAGGTGCAAGACCAAGGGGAAGGATGAGATATTGCCTGTTTCAGAGAAAAGATACTGTCTCTATTTTGTCTGCAGACTGCTGGAAGCTGGGACAGTATGCCAGGAGAAATACAACTGTGATTTTGCCTTATTTACGTATTAATTCCCACCTTATTTACATATTAATTCCCACTTATTGCCACTGTTTTCCATGTTGGAGACATGATTCTTGTATAGGTGAACCTGTGGTGACAACATCCATGGCTTTTCTCATGTTCCTTTGATGAATTATTTAAGCAAGGGGACAGGGAGAAATTTTTTAGACTCACTGAATTCCTCCATAATTTAGGACTGCCGTTTTCTCTCCTGAGGGAGCTGTCTTGGTTTTTTTTTTTTGTTTGTTTGTTTGTTTGTTTGTTTTTTGTTTTGTTTTGTTTGTTTGTTTCTGCAGGGGAGTTCTATCTTAATGTTACTCTGTGAGTCCATTTTGCTGCCTTTGGTGACGAGGATGTCTGTGATCCTTCAGATATCAATGTTCAAGCTAATTTCCTTCATCTGCCCATAAAATAATCTTTGGGGCTGATCAATGATCAGTGGAGGTGATCAACAGCTGTGATTCAGCTAGGTTTCAGCTTTGGTATGATTAAAGCAATGTCAGCAAAAATCTCAAACTTAGAAAAAAAATATGATTTTATTCATTTAACTAAACAACATGATCACTAAAACCTTTCTGGGTAGTAGGACAAGTTCTATAATCAGCAATCCATGTCACCTCTGACAAGCAAACATCACAGATCAAAATTTTCCATGTCGTTCTTATTCTAAAGCCAAAATCCCTTAATATTTGCAAAGTTTATCTTATTTGATGACAATTTTTTTATGTAGGGAAATATAATTTCTCCTGTAAAACTTTCTCTTGTCCTCTAAATTCACATGGTTTAACTTTCGACTATGGACTTAGTCTGCAAATTCTGCTACAGCTACTTTTGAAGGTCTGAAGCTCTCTTTTTGCAGTTTATGGTAACTAGCTGTATCTTGCATAATTGAAACATTTTGAAACTGGACTGGAATAGTGTAAAAGCAGGAAAACAATTGTTTTCATTTAATTTAAACTGACTTATCTTTGTTTGGTAGGCCGTGTTATGCAGAGCTCCTTTTTATTTTATTGCCAGAGCATTGAAGAAGAAATGTGTTCAGTTGCTGTAGACACAAAAGACTCCTGTTGTATTGTCACTGTTTTGGATACCAATTGCCATATTTTCTGACTCATTTCCATAATTTACAGAAAAATTGTTCAAACTCATGTGAGAAATTAAATACCTTAATGGGAAAGGGCCTCAGCAGAACAATCCCCTGCTCCAATTATGTCTACAGAGAATGTTACACAAATTATAGCAAAAATTTTTCCTTAACTGCAGAGAGGAGTCACGTCTCAAATTCAGGGAAGTGGGTGGGATTTGAATTTTCTCCTATACACTTTCTTTTGATTTTCATCCTGCTTTTGACTTTCCTGTGTTTAAGTAGACATTGCCAATTTTCAGCTTACATTGAAACATAGGTGAACCAATAATTATGATAGAGCTGGAACTGAGCAGCACTTGTCTGGTAGCTTGCTTGGTGAGGAAGAGAGTGTTACACTGCCCTGGAGAGCTTCAAAAACCTGCTTAAATTTGTTATTGGATCACAGAATGTTGCAAGTTCCCTATCAGTATTTACTTGGCTTAGAAACACTGATATTAGTTTTCCATTACTGAAGCCTATTGGGATTTTAACAGCTAACTTAACTCATTTTATTTTCTGCAACATTTTTCAATAAGGAACTCACTGAAGCAATGATTCTTTGCTAACAACTTTGAGACAGGTCTGTAAGGTCATTATGCGTAAAAGCTTGTCCCACTTAGCACTGCTGTAACCAGTGGCAGAAACCTTAAACCTTTGACTAAATTATGTAATGCTATAAATTAAAACCCTCCAATATTGTGCAAGTGAAATAAAGGTAGTCTGTGTGGTTTTGTTCTGAAGGTGCATTCTAATAAGCTGCTCAAAGTGAACTGTAATAAGCTTTTCCCCCCCAGCTTTTATGTATGCTCTGGCACAGAGTAGGTATGTGCATTTGAACTTGTGCTTAGAAATTTCTTTAGAATGGTGAGAAAGATCCTGCCTTACAGTGTGCAGCAGAACTTCTCAGGTCCAAAAGGTTTATAAATGGTCATGGAGGAGCACAGGGCTGAGAAAGGTATGGACAGATCCCATTAGCATAAGAGCGGTCTCAACACAAAGGCTCTTATTTTTACACTTTAAAATTTTATTCTGGAACTGTTTTCTCATCTGCTATCAGTTATGCCACTATCCTGTATGATGGTGGAGTTGCATAAATCCGATCCAACATTTGTTTACAAACAATAAAATTATATATGCAGATACATACAAACTTGACTTTCAAAATTTAAGTGTTTGTGCCCATAGAGAGGAAGAAGAAAAGAAAGTGTTCATATTTTGGCAATGTTTGCTTTCAAGTTAATTTGTGCAATAGTTAAAATGAGCTACTCAATGTTAATGAGGAGTTATTTTATAAAATATCTGACAAAAAACAGATCAGTTTAATAAGCTGGTGTATAAAAACCAGAAAATCCTGGTGACACAAACATCACTTAAACTATAAAAACTGGAGAACGAGATAGATTTAAGAAAGCATAGGCTAAATGCCAAGAACAACATTGTTAAGTTTAGCACATCTTATATTTCACTTTCTATGTCACTATATCCTCATTGTAAAAAATGCACAATTGCTCTTTAATTTGTCACTAAAGCTAACATTTATGTAGAAATTACCAAGGGTCTATGAAATTAATCAGTTTTAGCTGATGAAGGCTTCTAGGTATTGACTCTTAAGTAATGGCTCAAATGAAATTTTATTATCAATAATATTTGAAGCTGTCACAATGACTATTTTATTTTCTGAGAATTTATTGTTAGTCTAATTAAAAGTTGTATCAGTGCAACTGAAACAAACAGTTGTTGTTTTTCCCTTTATGATAATACTAACACAGCCTAAATTATGCAGCTAACATCTTCATAAATGACTGGGACACAGGACTCGAAGGACTGCAAGTTTGCAGATGACACAAAGCTGGGAGGAGCTGTTGACTCCCTCAAAGGCATGGAGGCCCTGCAGAGACACCTCAACAAATGGGAGGGCTGGGAAATCACCAACCATATGTAGTTCAACAAGGGGAAGTGTCTGATTCTGCTCCTGGGATGGGGCAACCCTCAAAGTTCATACAGACTGGGAATGAGATGCTGGAAAGCAGTGCTGTGGAAAGGGACCTGGGGGTCCTGGTTGATGGCAAGTTAAATATGAGTCAGCAGTGCCCTGGCAGCCAGGAGGGCCAACCATGTCCTGAGGGGCATCAGGAAAAGCATCACCAGCCTGTTGAGGGAGGGGCTTGTCCTGCTCTTCTCTGCACTGGGGAGATCTCACCTTGAATATTGTGTGGAGTTTTGGGCACCACAATATAAGAAAGATATTAAGCCAATAGAGAGTGTCCAAAGGAGGGCAATGAAGATAGTGGAGGGCCTTGAGGGGAAGCCGTATGGGGAGTATCTGAGGTCACTTGGTCTGTTCAGCCTGGAGAAGAGGAGACTGAAGGGAGAACCTCATTGCAGTCTACAACTTCCTTGTGAGGGGAAGAGGAGGGGCAGGCACTGTGGTGACCAGAGATAGAACCAGAGGAAATGGCCTCAGGTGAGGTTTAGGTCAGATATTAGGAAAAGGTTCTTCCCCCAGAGAGTGTTTGGGCACTGGAACAGGCTCCCCAGGGAAGTGGTTGACAGAAGGCTGACAGAGTTCAAGAAGTGTTTGGACAGTGCTCTCAGGCACATGGTGTGATTCTTGGGGATGGTCCTGTGCAGGGCTAAGAGTTGGACTTGATGATTCTTGTGGGTCTCTTCCAGCTCACCATATTCTGTGATTCTGTGATCAGTAAGCACTTTTGAGTTACTGATAAACCTTTGCTCTTTATTATTGTCTTTTGTATCCCTTTTAGCTGCAGTTATTCATCCTGTGGACTCTTGTCTGTGGCAATTTCATTCTTCCCTTACTGTTTTCCATTAACACTCCATCTACATGAAGCTATGATGCTGCTTTCTGTGACTAAAGTAGTTCTTTAGTTCCTGATCTGACGGTGGTAAACAGAGCAATGAATTGTAGCATCTGCAAGAGCATTCAGCCTAATGTACTAAGACACAGTAAGATTAAAACCACGGTGTCAGAGACTGGATTCATATCTCACTGGCTTGTTTGATTGATGGGTTGAATAAACCACTTTGGTGAGGGGTTGGTGGTGAGGGAAGGGCTAGGTCTAGGCCTGGAGCCAGTATGGCGGAGTCCATGCAGAGCACATGGCAGGGGAAGCCATGTGGCTGGGCTGTTAAGAAGGTCTGCCTGGTGGCCTGCCCACAGCCCACCTGCTGGAGCTTCCAGTTGGCTGTGGCACCCCTCACTTTTGGCTAGGGGGACAGTGAGTGGCAGTGAGCCAAAGGTCCTGCTTGGAGGGAGGGGCCAAAATAGCCAGTCTATAAATAGACTTGCACATGGTCTCCATCATCCCCTTGGCCTCTGCCCTCCTGACCTGTTAATATGTGACCTTCAGAGTGGTAAATATGTCTCTTCTCTTTCTTTTTTTATTCTTTCTTCTTTTAATCTGTTGTCGGTGTAGTTAAATATATTTGTCCTTGTTCAGTGCTCTTTGACTCCCTGCTTGTGCTTCATTTGTTTACTGTTTACTGTTCTGGCATGCAGTGGCATTGATTTAGGTTGTCTAGTACTTTTACACTGAGGCCCAGAACAACTCTGCATGGGACTGACCTGCTGACCCCTGAGTATGGAGTATAGAGTTGATTGCACTGTGAAGGTGCGAATTGTTGTTTTAAAATGAAAATGGAATAACTGTGTTTGAGAGATTGATTCATAGTCACGTTGAATAGATTCCTGATATAGTGTACATGAATATGAGTTAAAAGTTAATTTCATAATTAATCTGTAAGGAGAGAGTTGGAATGGAACTAAATCAATGCAGTCAGCATTGACTTGGATTCAGAAAGACTGGTCTAGATGTTAGTTACTTATTGCTTACTTCTAGAAAAGTTAACCTTTCCCTATCTTGATATTTTTGGCTTCTCAAATTATTTTTGGTTCAAAGAGTCAATAAGTCTATGGCAATAGAGTGTGTTTGTTTGTAGTGACCTTTACTAACTCCATACTTTCTTAGACTTATGGATTGATGCAATATACACGGGTATACCTCTGTCAGTACATCTTCCCAGTAGCTGCAGTGCCTAGCTAATAGCAATCTCTAACCAGGGTTTCCTTCTTACAGTGCTCTATTTTGAATGGCATCCTATCTTATCTATGAAATTGCATTTGAAGAGTTAATGGAGTTAGGTCTTGACATTACAATACTAGGGTGAATATGATTTCTGCATTCTGACTTCATAGTATTACAGCTATGCAACAAAGTCCAGAGCATCCTTTCCTAGTGCACATGTGATGATCTGGGGTTACAGAGCAGCCAGTCCTGTGCATCCTTTTTTTATGCTATACCTCTGTTTTTTATTGCTGCAATTACCTTTTATCAGAATAGGTTTCTGCTTCTTTTGCCTTGAATGGGGTTATAGCTTCCACTAATTTTTTACATAGTCTTTTATTACTCTTGTACCAAGCATTTACTGGTGTAATGCAAGTCTCAAACTGTCACCATCACAGTTCTGTCTCTATCACAGTTCTGTCCCCAAGGAGCAGCCTTAAACTGTGGTGCTAATAATAACACAGAACAGAAAATGATTTCTATGAAGCTAAGCCTGTGAAAAGAGACCGCTCAAAAGACTAGGAAGTTGCTTAGTGAGAAGCTAAGTTTATACATATATAAAAAAGAATAATAAATATAAACCAGCAAGTACTACTTCTCAACATTCAGCAAAATTTCAAACTGCATGTTTTCAGGGATGCCTGATAAAATAAACTAAAAAATGTCAGAGACCAAAATACAGAACATTTTCTTTCACATTCAGAACTCTGGATGATACATATTTTTTGAGTAGAGCAAGCACTACTGGAAATTTGTCTTTGATTTAACTTTTTTCACTCCAATATTTTTATAAACTTTTACAAGAGAATCATTGAACATATACTTTGTATAACATTACAATTACACCATAATATATTCAGGACTGGCATAAATCCTTAGGCTACGTTTTGATGGGTTGTGGAGCTAACTAGGTATCTTCTGACTAAGCTGTTGGGACACAGTTATAGATGTTACTCAGATATTCATTATTATGCTGTGTAAATAATTATTCAAAGGTAAGTGCCAAATACGTTTTAGCTGGTAAACCTGTAAGCTATTGTGGACTTAAACTCTTTTTACAGTTCACAAAAGGTGACTGTGGCCTTTTCAACAAATGGAAAATTTGAAGGAGTACAGAAAATGAAAATCATGCTTTTTTCAGAGACAAATGTATAAAAAAATCAGTGTATCCTTCCCACTGTTTGCAGATAGGAGCATTATATTTTCATTTGGCAGAAGCTGGTCTAGCTGATTTAAAAAAAAAAAAACAAAACCACTTATTTCTCAGCCACTATAAATATTTGACACTGAATGTTGTTTTGCCTGAGTCTTCCTTGCTGCTGTTACAACTCCTTCTCACTCCTTCTTGTCCTACCCACTACTGCTTGTCACAAACAGGTTGCTCTCTGCCCTTTAGAGCAGCCTGGTATTTACCCAAAGACTTGCCAGGACCTTTTAATCATCTTATCTTTGAGCTAAATATCCTGGATTCTCTAACTTTTTCCTCAAAAGTCAACTTTTCAGGCTGTTGCTTGTGCTTACGTCTCTGCCTCAGGTTTCTTAATGAGTGTGCATTTTACAGAATATATTCTCAGGGTTTACCAGGGATGAGGAGAACAGAGGTCACTTCACAGAATTTACTATTCATAGTCCTGTTTCTGTATTTTAGTGGCCATTAGGTTCAGTTGTGATTGTCTGCATTTCTTGAGTCTTTTCTGCAGGACTATTTGGCACCCTCTCTGGATTTTTACAGTTTTATCTCTTCCTACCAAATGTATTTTTCTGCACCATCTTGAACAGCATGCTGTTTTGCCCAGGCCAGCACTGATCATGCAGCGATCTCACTGAGTGACTTTGGTTTTCAGTGCAAATGTCTGAGGTGCCATTTCAGTTTCCAAAAAAGTGAAATTTTCCAGAAAAGTCAAGAAAAGAAAAAGTACCCTCAGTGTTCATAAATGCATTACTCCAAATTCTGTGCATGTAAAGTGAGCATACATTTTCACTTTGTTCAGAGGAAGCTTGTTACGCTTTTCAGCTGGCAGTAGGTCAGACAAAATTACTTTGCTGAGGAATACAAATTTTTCTTAATGAGCATTTGAAAGGCCTACAAATTGCACAGTAATTTTTCTTCCATTTATTTCTCTTTCTCCTGCCTACCTACAAATTCGAAACTTCTATTTGATTCTATTAGATTGTTTTATGTTTGCAAGTTCTTCTGCTTGATTATTTTAAAATAAGGGGGTTTTGAGCAGGATTGCAATTGTGTTCTGTTGATCATGAGCTATTTATTGTTCCAAAGGTGGTTTTTCCTACTGTGTAGGAGAAAATCAAAGCACTCAAGCTCTTTCTACTGTACTTTTTTTCTGGCACTAAGCAGAAGACATGGAAATCTTTTCTTATGAAGAATGCATTATAAATTTGCAAGGTGCCTTTTATAATAAAATTTCATTTTCTTTTTCCTAAAATAAATAGAAACTGTCACCCTCTTCAACAGGTAGAAATGGAATTTAGATTCAGTTTCTCTCCAAGTTTTATTTCCAGTAAATCATTTTATGTGAATCCAGGGCACTAAAAGGCAGTAAAGAAAACAGTCTGTGGAACTGTAAATGGGCTTTGCTTTCACTGTAGTGATGAGAAGTTATTTTTAAAAATCATTTCTATTTCTCTTCCTCATGGCTCTCTTTTGTGACCCAGGAAGCTAGAAGGAAATGACCAGAGAAGCCAGACTTCAAGGTAGTCTAGTATTTTCAGTTCTTTGAAGTGAAGCAAAAATGCTTCAGATTTGATCCAGGACAAATGCAAAGCTACACAAATGCATAGACCACTGGTATAGTATGTTCACTCTCATGAACATACTTGGGCCCTGGAATAGCTTAGCAAACCTGTCCACTTACAAAGTCATGCTATCCCTAACTTTGTGGCTTACTTTGACAAGCAGTTCAGCTGAGGGCAGGTAGTCAAGCAGTCATGGCACACGTGAACTCTTGTGCCCTTTAGACTTCAGAAGAAGACTTTACTCTTGTCCAGCTGTGAGATGCTTGAAGTCCAACTGTGGTACTAAACAGTGTTGTGAGGAAAAATCTTGCATAAAGTCCCCCAAGTTCCTCAAGAGAGGAGTGGGTGACTGTATCTCCTCTTTGCACACATATCAAGGAGAGCAAATGCACTCTAAACAGACTATGTGTGTAGACTGAAATAAGCTCTGGGCAGCCAGAACTGGCAGCTGATGTGTTTGAACTTCCCTCTGGAGGGCTGCAATTGTTGAAGTGCTGCAGGAGGACACCTCCCTCTGCAACCCCAGAGAACAGTACTGTAAGGCAGGGTACTGTTTCCTCACGCAAAGCTGCGTGCGTGAAGCTAATTCATGCAGGTAACACTCATGGTGCCAGAAAATGCCTGGCCCCATCCACCTCTCCTGCAATGCAGTTGTATTCATTACTATTAACGATTACTTATTATCTACATACAGCTTCTTCAAGCTGATTTTTTTCATTGGAGACAGAAGCATAGACATAATAGCAAGATATTACCACAGATTGCTCTAGAACTATTGAGAAATTCTTTAATTCTTCCCTTTTTGTACTTATATACAAAATATATGTGAGAAAGTGTAATGTTGTAACATTTTTTTATAAAATAGCAGTAAAATTCTGCTACTTAACTTCAAATCTGCACATATCTACTTCCCCTTGCAGTATTCCACTAACAGAAATTGCCATCTTCTTTATTTATTTAAGACAGAGTTAGGCCCACTGTTCTTGACTGGAATTCAGAAATCAGCCAAGACAACAATCAGAAGAAAATTAGGCAATGCATTTCCATATCCCCTTTCTTTGTGTTCAGAGCAAATAGCTATTTAATTTTCATGAGCAGATTCCCTTTGTTTTATAACACAGCAAATCAACTTTGCTATCAAAAAGACATGGTAGACAGGAACTGACAGTTCTCTCCTCACTTTCCTCTGCTGCTTTGGGAACTCTGGGAGCAGTCCTATCCCTGTCATTTGCAACTGTTTTTGCAAAGTCTGTACACATGACAGCCAGAGATAGTGTGAAACCAGCTGGTTTAGCTATCCTCACCAAAATGACCAGCCACAGTGACTCCTGAGATGCTGGTTTTAGTTTTCAGACTGTTTCAGACTGTTTCAACTAGTTCAGGTCTAGTTGCCTGCACTGAGATGCAGTATTTTCTGCAGATCCTCCTTACTGATCACATTTAACTGAAATTCTCATTTAAAGAGTGTAATATGTCGCTGAAGGCTTCTAAAATGTACTTAACAGAGTATAATGCATTTCTTTGATTAGGGAACACAATGTGACACTGTATAAGATTTTTTTTTTTAGAAAATAGATAATGTTTACAGCTTCCTGAACATTTGGTGTCTTTATTTCTTTTATATTTATATAGGATTTAAATGGAATATATCTTAATTTTAAAATGTATGTTCTTCTTTTACCTTAGTGGAAAAACACTTATGCATAAGATGTAAGTTGAATGGCCTAAAAATTTATGAGTTGGTCTATGGCTCTGAATTTCCTTACAGCTGTTGAAGGCTTTTGGAGAGGGACCACTTCATTCATCTATCTACTTTATAGCAGAGGCCTATTCTCCCTATGTCAAATTTGGTATTTGATTATAAGTTCATGAGATAAAGTCATTTGCCAGCAAGGATCCTTCTTCCTCACTTTTTCTGCAATGCTGTGAATCCATCACTTTCTGACTGTGAATATATCAAATAGGGTGAGGTGCATGAAACAGTCACAACAAAAGAGCAGTAACTTGAAAAGGTAGAATGCATTATATCCATGCAATTATAAAACCCCTTAAATGATGTGTCTTATTATTTTGTATGAAAAAATAGATCTGCTATTTAGGGAAAAGATAGATAAGAAAGACAGAAAGAAGAGCATAATTCTGAGAAAAAAACCCACCTAATCTGCTTTTGTTTCATGTCTGAAATTCCATTGTAATTTTTAAGATAAATATACCAGAGGGATCAAACAGCTCTAGAAGGCATTTTAACTGTGCAGAGAGAAAGCGAGCCTCACTTGGACAGTAGGTTTGCTGTTCTGTGGCTGACTGTGCATTAGATTTGTATTTTTTCTCAATCATTTATCTAAATATGTATATTAAAACACTTCACGATGTACAGAGGGATCTTGTCTGAAGAGAGTTCTCCTACTCTAGTTCCCTCATCTGTTTTAAGGACACTTTCCTTTCCTGTTTATCTTCTAAGCAGGAACCCAGTGAGTCTTCAAAGTTCAGGGATTCAACCAGCCTTTCAGAAGCTGCAGAATCCTTTAGTATTCCTAAACACCTAAAGGTTTCTCTGTTCTTCAAAGCCACTGATTACTGGGGTAACCCAACTCTGCCTTATTTTAATTTTTTTTCTTTTATATTTTATTTTAATTTGAAAGCAGAAACCATTAGTTATGCAGTATCTCTGAACGTTCCCTGTTCCAGAGTCAGAGAAAAAAGTGTGGCAAAAACTTTGAAAATCACAATACTGTAATTTATATGTTGGGAGCACATAAGAAGTTTGTGAAGTGTAAAGTGTTGTTCTCTCTTTCTCTCATGCAGGCTGGATTGCCATGTTGGGAGCCATTTGGCTGCTAGTGCTAGCAGACATCCATGATTTTGAGATGATATTGAACAGAGTTGAGTGGGCAACCCTCCTTTTCTTTGCAGCATTGTTTGTTCTCATGGAGGTAATATTCTCTGATTCTAAAACATGAAGAGTTACAAATAATTTCAAATGTGAATTATGTTCCTGGGCAGAGGCCTCTTGCTTGTTCAGTCCCGCTGGAATATTGTTGATCAAATGTAGTTAGGGTAGTACAGAGAGGAATTTCAGATTGCAGGTGCTACAGAGAGGAATGTGGTGGAAGTTGATTGAACCTCTATGATATTTAATATTTCACTATAAACTTGATTTCTCTCTCCTTATCCTTCATTTGCCGAATATATCTGACACAATCATTTTCATATAAATTGAATTTTAGTTTCTGGGTTTGTCAGTGGTCTATATATGCAGATGTTTTATATGAATTTATGTGTTTGTTTTGCAATAATTTATACAAGTGATAGGAAAAATAATAGAACAAGATTTAACTGGACTTGAAAACTGTGCCTGATGTTGTGTGCTACATTCTGGCTACCAAATGGCTGAAGATTGCAGAATCACAGAATATGATGAGTTGGAAGGGACCCACAAGGATCATCAAGTCCAGCTCTTAACTGTGCACAGGACCATCCCCAAAAGTCACACTCTAATCGTATTGTCCAAATGCTTCTTGAATTCTGTCAGGCTTGGTGCTGTGACCACTTCCCTGGGGAGCCTGTTCCAATGCTCAACCACCTCCTGTGTGAAGAACCTTTCTGTAATATCTGACCTAAACCTGCCCTGACACAAATTCAAGATATTACCTCTGGTTCTGTCTCTGGTCACCACAGAGAAAAGACCAGCGCCTGCCCCTCCTCTTCCCCTCACAAGGAAGTTGTAGACTGCAATGAGGTCTCCCCTCAGTCTCCTCTTCTCCAGGCTGAACAGACCAAGTGATCTCAGCTGCTCCCCATACGGCTTCCCCTCAAGGCCCTCCACTATCTTCATTGCCCTCCTTTGGACACTCTCTATTGGCTTAATATCTTTCTTATATTGTGGTGCCCAAAACTCCACACAATATTCAAGGTGAGATCTCCCCAGTGCAGAGAAGAGCAGGACAAGCCCCTCCCTCAACAGGCTGGTGATGCTTTTCCTGATGCCCCTCAGGACATGGTTGGCCCTCCTGGCTGCCAGGGCACATATTTAACTTGCCATCAACCAGGACCCCCAGGTCCCTTTCCACAGCACTGCTTTCCAGCATCTCATTCCCAGTCTGTATGAACTTTGAGGGTTGCCCCATCCCAGGAGCAGAATCAGGCACTTCCCCTTGTTGAACCTCATCATGTGGTTGGTGATTTCCCAGCCCTCCAATTTGTTGAGGTGTCTCTGCAGGGCCTCCCTGCCTTTGAGGGAGTCAACAGCTCCTCCCAGCTTTGTGTCATCTGCAAACTTGCTTAGTATCCCTTCAAGTCCTGTGTCCCAGTCATTTATGAAGATGCTGAAGAGCACAGGGACTAAGAGGGAGCCCTGTGGAACCCCACTAGTGACAGGTCACCAGTCTGATGTCACCCCATCCACTATTACCCTCTGTGCTCCACCCATGAGCCAATTACTCACCCACCACATGATATCCAGCTGTGTGCTGGACATTTTGTCCAGCAGGATCCTGTGAGAGACAGTGTTAAAAGCTTTACTGAAATCTAAAAAGATCTGCTGCCTTCCCTTGATCAGCTAGGTGTATTACCTTGTCATAAAAGGAAATCAGGTTTGATAAGCGGGAATTTCCTCTCATGAGGAATGCTTGGTGGTACCAATGACTGTGTTGTCTTTCAGGTGTTTTCCAATACTTCCCAGAATAATCTTCTCCATAAATTTTCCAGGCCCTGAATGAGACTTACTGGCCTGTAGTTTCCAGGGTCCTCCTTTTGCGCTTCTTGAAAATCGAGACAACATTCAACAGCTTCCAGTCAGCTGGAATCTCTCTGGATTCCCAAGACCACTCAAAAAGTGTGTTTTGAAAGGATAATATCAGTGAATTTCAGTCTGCAATGCTAATTTAAAAAGATATTCAGCTCTTAAAATGTCTGGATGTCTTAATCTGTAGTTTTTTTTATTATCTGCTTGACAACAGGCCATCCATGTTTGTATCCCATTTGATTCCCTATTTGATACTTTAGTTTACCCTGAGGAGTTATTTTTACCCCATATATTTGAATAATTTTTTCTGTGACTATTCACATTAACTTGTCAATTAAGCCTCTAAAAAGGCTGACTATTTTTCAGTTGTTATTTATTGGGTTTAAATGATGTAATAGTGTTGTATAAATGTGACTGATAAAACCCAGGTGACCACTGACACTGCCATAGCTAGTGAATTGTCTTAGTGAGTAGCTTTGGGCAAAGTCCATGATAACAAATTTGCTCACATAGTCTTTTTCCTCCCCACTCTCCTCCCAATAATCGCAGAAATAGCAAGAATTTTTAAATTGGGATTTATTAAAAAAAAAAAAAATCACCAGAAGTAAAAGGGACAACATTTGAAGCAAATAGAAACAAAACCAAATTCAACTAACTCTAATTAATCCCAAACTGGAAGTCAAAATCTAGTAACCTCCGAGAAGATGAATGGAAACTGATTATCATTATGAGGCTTTTTTATGAGCTACTAGGTATAAAATTGAGGAAATGTTGATTTATTGTATGCTCATGACTACAGGCAATTTTTAGTTCTCTGTTTTATCAGACTCTATATACCTTTGCATTTTCTAGCTCTTATAGAGAATCCATACTGAAGCCATATTTATTTTGTCTCCAGCTACTATAACAATTTATTAGCTGCACTCCCTGATGTGTTTATTGTTTTAACTTGGATTGAATGGCTTTGATTTGAGTGTTGTGTGACTGCACAATAACGTAGTAAAACACGCAGGAAGCTATTTGCCATTTACTGCAAGATTTTGGATGCAACTGTTGTGATTCACTGAACTTCCTTTTTATGGCTTCTCAGGTCACCAATGAATAGTTTGCTAATGAAAGAATATTTTTCCTGACTGTCTAGGAGAACAGTAGTTATTCTAAGGTCATGAAGGAAATTTGTATAGATAATCAAGGAAAAAAAAGGGAGACACTAAATTCTTCCCCATAACGAATGATAAAAATGTTCTATATATCATCAGTGCTAATTTTGATCTGAATCTATTGCTCTTTGGATAAGTAGATGACAGTCCTTGCCAAGGTATTTTTTTTTCCTTTAAGTTACCAATGTCAAGAAGAAACAAGAGAAAACAAAGATATCTGTGAATTATAGGAAATCTTTCATGATCTAGGCATTCAGCAGTTGTCAGCTCATAGTGTTCACCCTTGGTGATCCTTCAGCTTGGATGGTTCCCACTCTGAAGCTGTTTCCTACTGCTATAAGTGTTTCCTTTTCTGTTACAAGGCCCATTTAAAAACCTGTATGGGACTTAGGCTGAAAGTCATTTCGGAAAATGTGATTTGAGTTCCTGAGCAATAGGGGAACTCTTGGTGGTTCAGCCTTTGGGGACTCATCAGTCCAGTCTAGTGCATCTTTTACAATGAAAAACGGAAATCCTTTGGAGCTCTCTTATTTTCTATTGTGTCCTTTGGGTAATTAATCCTTACAAC
Source organism: Empidonax traillii (assembly GCF_003031625.1). NCBI lineage: Eukaryota > Metazoa > Chordata > Aves > Passeriformes > Tyrannidae > Empidonax > Empidonax traillii. The sequence goes on from NW_020955943.1 coordinate 375,612, forward strand.
TGTGTTTTTAGTCTTTGTCCACAAGTGGCTGTTACAGGCTATAAAATCCTTCTGCTTCTTCTGTCTCTGTAGCATAAATTCCTGTGCCTCTCAGGATTACAGTTCTTTGTTCACTTTTATAGTAGACATTGGCATTTTACCTTAGTCCCTTCAGGCAGAGTTTATTTACAACAGTCATCATGACATACTGTCCACAAGAGGGATTAATGTAAATTTTTGTGCATAAATTAAACTTCATTTTAAAATGGCAGTAAAACTCTATTTTGAACTGAATACACCAATTTTGCCCGAAGACATCAATCAGTGCAAAAATAATTATTTCTCTTAGAAGACATAGGAATATCTAGGAGACCCTCTGTGCATTTTACATGCAGGGGAGGCCAGTGGCAGGGTGCTAATATCTGATTTTCACTTAGTTGCCTGCAGGAGATTGGCCTGGAAATCATAGAGACATCCTAAAATTGGTTATGTGATTGGTATTGTCATAATTTCTAAAGAGTTAACACAAAGCAGTTGTGGAAAAACTATTACCATTCACTAAGAATATTACTTTTACACACATTTAAAAAGTCACTGTCATAACCTTCGAATTAATAAAGCAACACAGATAGCTTAGGAAAAAAGGGTAACTTAAAATACCAAGAAGAATTCATTTCTTAGGAAACTTTTTCTGGGAGGTTAAAGTAGTGAAAAAATGACCTTTTTTAATGTAAAGGGTATGTGTATGTATTTAAAAGTTTTGTTACTTGTTTTCTGCATGCTGTGTCTTTAATTGTAGATGAACCTTTTATTTTTCAATGTATTGTTCAACCCAAATAATATTTCTGGGCCAAATTTATGTGGTGACACACAAACTACAAGTTGATGTCCAGTTGAGCTGCAGGTACAGAACTGCCAGTCTGAATAAAAGTACTTTAGTAACTCTGACTGTACAGTGTTGTATACTACACCACTTGGTGCCTGTTAGGATATTTCTCCATCTCTGTCATGGAATTTGACAGCGTGTGAGTTGAATGCTTTTTTTCCCCACTGATATCTCTGAGGGGCTTTGTCTGACCACCACGTGGGGGGTTATGTGGAGTTGTGTTGTGTGAATGCTAACTCCTGCGGCTCTGTGAGGGAATGTAGCTGAATGATTCTTCTACTTGACAGAAAAAAAAATGAAAGCAAGCTGAGCAGCTCAGTCTAGGCTTAATTAAAAAATGATGCGATCTTCTCCCCTGAGAAACAGAGAAGTCATAAAATAGATACACCTTATTCAACCTGAAAATAGTTCTTCATTCTGCTCGCCTGTAAGAAAAGAAAACAAAACCAGAGTGAATTAAAGGCTGGGTTTTATGAGTGAAAATCACCCTTTTACCTTGTGGGTTGAGGGAATAGGTCATTGTCCTTGGGTGTGAAGACTCAGTTTATGTTCTGTCTATCCAAGGAGAAATCAGTTGGCACCACTGGGTTGGAGTCTTCCTGTGTCTTTTCATCACTGGTAGCAACTGTGGTTGTATGGGATGCTATCTAAGTATCCTGTACAAATGGGAATTGTTCTCACAGGAAGGACAGAGCACTCCACTCTAGACTGTCCTGGGTTCGAGTGTTTACAGGCCTTACCACTTTGATTCAGGTGCCTAACCTGGGCATTGGGAAGCTGTATTTCCTGCCTTTCAGGTGCTGCTGCCTCTGTGCCAATTTCCATTCACCCAAGATCTCTCTCGTGCTTTTAGCAGATAGGTACTGGATTTGGGTAGTTTTTGTTGGTTTATTTGTTTCTTCGGTTGATTTTTGTTATTGCTGTTTTTTAACAGGTCTGAGAAAGCCATATAACAGAAACATAATTTGTTTCCTGTTTCTCCATCTGAGGCTGAGCACAAGAGACCTGATTTTATCTGACCTTTTAAACCCATGATATATTTCTACCTGTATTGTGGTTTTGGGGAAGATGTTTCAAAATCAGTTGTGATCAGGTATTCAGAAAACATGTATCCACCGAATAATGTCATCTTGAAATTTCAGCCATTCTCTCATCCTGTGTCCCACGCTCTTAAGTAACCCTACCATTTTTTTCAGTACAGCCAACCCACTTCTGCAAACACAGCTAACAACCTCTATTCTGTCTTTTCTTGCCTCCAATTACAGAGTTGCTGTAGAAGCTACAAGTTGAATATCTTGTAAATGTGAAGGAATTGTTGCATTTTCCTATATTCACTGAAAAAAAAAGTAACTGCATCATGTACTTCACTAATTGATATCAATGTCTTTCTTTTTTTTAGGCTTTGGCTCATCTGCACTTAATAGACTATATAGGAGAGCAGACAGCTTTGTTAATAAAGGTGTGTTTAAAATATTAATAATTTTTAACAGGCAAGGAAAATAATATTAGTTCAATAGAATAATGAATAATACTTTGATTTTGAATTTAATGTTTATGATTGCCATCTTCCATAAGCCATATCAAGAAAGTATGTCATATTTTGACATGGATGATATTTAATATTTATATATATGTCCAAAGCACAAAAAACATAGCCATAAATGCAATAGGGAAGCCTTTTCTCTAGTCTAAAAACTCCAAAAATACAAAGGTAAAAAAGTATAAACAGTTAAAGGTCAAAATTCACAGTTGCACAGTGTATTTCTTGTATGAAATTTGAGTATTGGAAATATCAATCTTTGTATTTTTATTTGTTCAAAGTTTCTTGGAAAAAGAACAGTAACTGTGCTACTAAATGCATTTTCTCTAAGACATCTTTCCTATATCAAAACATAAAGGAATAATAAGTGTCGATAAATTAAAACTGTGGTGAAAGTGCAATTACGCCGGGGGGGGGGACACAGAGCAACACTGATCTCAAAGTTATAATTTTCTGTCTCTCTTTCTCAACTCCAGGTGGTTCCTGAGGACCAGCGCTTGGCAGTGGCCATCATTTTAGTGCTCTGGGTGTCTGCTTTGGCCTCCTCTGTGATTGACAATATCCCCTTCACGGCTACAATGGTAGGGTCTGTGCAGTACTGCACTTCCTCCTCCTGATGCTGGCAAGGGACTGAGCTTACTGATTACAGTTTGCAGGTTTTTTTTGTTTTTTTGTTTTTTTTTTAACCTATGCTTTGTTGTAGTTTACTTTATCCTCTGAGATTGAATCGTTATTAGGAACTTACTCATACTCTAAAGGTATCCAGCTGGCCATTGCTGCCAGCAGCTGCAGTTAGCTGTGGGACTGCAGGCGCTGTTTTGGCTGCATTTTTGCACTTTCCCTTTTATATCCACATCAGTAGTTGAAAAAGTAAACTTGTCTTTTTGATGGAAACTGTCACTATCCATCCTCTGCTATCAATCTTTTCCCTCTATGTGCGGTGTAGTTACGCTAATGCTTTTTTAATATCTGAAGCTTTTATTGCTACCTTACTTATGTAATTTGTTTAAAAAACAGCAAATTATGTTAAGCATAGCAAATGCTTGTCAGAAGCTGAGCTTTAACATCAGAAAATTATCAAATTATAACAAATTAGGGCATGCTCAGATAGGTTTATTTAATCAAGTTCTCTGTTGAAAGTGAGATAATCCATTCTGTAGGAATGTTTAATTGTTGCAGCTCATTCTCAGCTAAGTATACCTTTTCTGTACCTTTTTCTTCCATTATTGGATGGTCATGTCCACCCTTAACTGTGTCAAGGTTTAAGACACTGCTTATAGAGCATATGACAAATGGAGCAGATTTGCAACTGCTCTATAAATATGTATTAATACGGTATTTTGCTTTGATTATCATGGTGTTTCCTGTAAAATTATATTGATTTAACAACAACAGACTGAAGCAATAGGCATGAAGAGAAAGAGCGGTTCAGGATGAGTCACCTCCCAGCACATGCCTAAGGACTATTAAGCAGTAATGCAGAAATCTTAGTGTAGAAGATTTTCCCTGATATCCAGCTAGTCTATGAAAATTGGCTTGGAGCAATACCAAACAGCACCTATGTGCACATCAAACAAAGGGTCTTTCATGCATTTTGAAAGGAACCCTCTTTTAAAGGGCTTTAAGGTGTGTTTTGGGGAATGGTACTGAAATGCAGGAATCCTTTGGGATGCCCAAAGACCATTTCTTTTGTATCTTTGAGGGTGGGAAATGCAAACAGACAGGAAAGAATCTATGCCAACATTTTAAACATTTCAAATTTATATCTTTCTCATTCTGTTCTGAGATAAACCTAAGAGACGGCTATGATTTTTTTTTTTAATAGGCAGAGAGAAAAGACCGGAAGAAAAATGCAGGCATATTCTCACCTATTTAAAAGCAGACATTAGCTGAGGAGTTAAGACATTAATGTATTATATGGCAAACTGAAGATGAGGCTAATTCAGTGAATAGGCTTGAATAGGCTTGCACTTCAGTCTTTATTCTGCATTAGAAAATACTTACAGAAAATTCCTAAGTAACTATGTCCCAAGTTCTTATGTAAGATTGTATAAACTTTCATTTAAAACTCTTTTTGTTTCTTTGGCACTTTGTTCCTACTGTTAAAATAAGCAGTATTAGGTTTTGAAAGGCTTTTTGTCAGTATTTGTGTCAAAGTTACGAACTTCTGATGAATAGTATTAAATATATATTTTATGTATATTATATATATAATATATATAATATATATTAAATATAAATATATTTTGCAGAATGACATTTCACTAATCAGGGACTTATATATATGAGTTTGGTTTGACATTCCCTAGTGAATAGGAGTAATGGGGCACCTGGTATGATGTAGCCATGAATGATTCTGTCCTTTCCTGGCTGAAGGTTCCAGCTTCACAGAGGAGCCTGCACTTATAATAATGAAAGACTGAAGTACTGAATCCCTCCAGGTCTCCATAAATCTCCTTCAGTGGTGAACAAATGTCAAGACAATGGGTCAATCTCTATTGTGTTTTTAATTAGTCATGGGCTTGATGGACCAGGTACTGGGTAGGGATGTGAAACACATCAAGTTCCTTCAGTTTTTTTGAACCTAGAGATACAAAATATCTGGGTGGTTAATACATATCAGCTGTATGCTCTGACTAAAGAAAGAGTGTTTGGAGTATGGCATCACAGACCTTTGCCTATAATGGATTTGACAATGACCAGTAAGAGATAAAGGGAAATCAGTCTCACTGAGTGACATCTTGTTTGACTTGTACAGGAATTCCTTAGGTATCATTCAGAGATGATGAAAGGCCTGGTGGTAGGTCACAGACAGGGATACCAGTGGTGTTTTTTTTCTGCATTAGAAAGGTGAACATACCATGATTTTTGTACCCTATTCCAGGGATGAGGCAGTCTTGCCATCCCAGTTCTGATTGTGAGCGTCCAGTTGACTGTGGAAAGAACTACTGTGATGGCAAGGACATCTGAAAAGTTATACTGTTTTGTTCCTTCATGGGCGGGAAGGTTCAAAGAAAACAGGCCTCAGTTCATTCATGGGATGACCCCAACACTGCCTTTGTGTTGTTGGATAAGGTCTTCCATTCATCCCCTACAACACTAACATGTTGTCCAGAATTGGAGCATGGAGAGGAGATGGACTGCATACAATCAGTGTAGTAACTCAGAAATGGAGCAAGAATGGATAGGAATAATGCTCTTCTATGTGAGGTGAATGATCCACCTGGGCTGAAGGCACCATAGATGTGAAGAGGCTCAGCTCCTGTGACATCACATTACTTGCTTATGTAGCAGTAGCCCATATAATTGATATGTAGAGTGTTTTGACTGAGGAACTGCCTGAGAAATGAAAGAAATAGGAAATTCCATTAGAGCTCTGTAGCTGTGATACTGTGTTTCCTTAAAAAAAAAAAAAAAAAAAAAAAACAAAACAAACAAACAAACAAACAACCAAACAAACAAAAAAACCCAAAACACAAAAAAAACCACCCCAGGATTTAAGTATGGCTGTCCAAATTTTTCTTGAAAAAATCAAGTTAATATATGGTTCTCCAAAATTTCCTCTGAGTTTCTGTGTTTGTACTAGCGAGATAATCAGGTTCATAATGACTTCCTTTGTATATAGATAAAAAATAAAAATGAAAAAACATGTGAACACCCAATTAATGGACCTTGACGCTAGAAATTTCACTTTGTCTGTGTTTGGATAAAGTTGACTGCTTCATTTAAAGTTTCAGATTTGACAGCATTAAAATTTGTAACTTACCTTAACAGGATGTAGATCAATATTTTAAAGAGGGAATTAGACTAGGAGCATATCTGAGCCAGCATTACCAAGGATTCTAGGAAATAAACTATTTTATGAATTAAAGTAATGAAAACATTTAAGGAAAATGATTTCCTAGAAGAAATTCTAGGCATTTTCAAGAGTTTCTAAGTATCTATGTAGACAAATTAGGATTCTTTCTTATCCTAAAATACAACACATTATCTGCAGTCTTAAGAACAAAACATAAATGTTTTGGGTTATTTTAAGAGGGATATATTTTGAAGTGCAAAATATTCATGTGTTTAAACAGAGTAAACATACTGATGATTTTCAGCAATGTTCAGCACTCTCTTACTAAAAAATTCTGAAATGACAAAAATAAGATCAGTTTACTATTTGAAACACCTTACCCTGAAAATACCTTTTCACTGCAACACCACTGTTGGTCAAATTCTTCTCTGCTCTAGACAAGTGTAAATCTAGTGTAACACCACCAATAAAAATGTCAGTACCATATGGAATTCATGTACAGAAGTTGCTAAACTGAAATCTCTGCAAAGAGGTCAGAACACGGCAAGTATTTTTTGCTGCAGAGGTTGCTGTAGAAAGAAGAATTGCTTACATGAAACAGTAGAATGAGTTTCTGAGGGCACTTGGCTCATCATAGGTTCAGTACTTTTACTGTTTCTGTCTTGCCAAAATTCTGTTTGTGGTAAACTAAAATAAAATATTGGAACTGCATAAAGACTACAAAATCTTCAGAATATCTTCTAATTGCTTGTTTCATATAATTTGTCCTGTATGCAAAGATCATGAACTGCCCCAAATTACGATGAGGGGATTGAAAATTGCCTGATGAACTGTAATGCCAGGATTTTTCCCTTCCCTTTAAGATTGAAAAGTGAAGATCCAGCTCCCTAATTAAATTGACATTTATATGAGCGAGTGTTCATTGCACTTCTTTGCATAAGCATGACTGGTAATTGTGATAGCTATTTTCAAGGGATAAGGAAATCAATAATTTCTTGTCACCATGTAAAAAATGTACTATAGCAAAGCCTTTTAGAATTATACAATAGACTATTTCAGTTGGATGGGACCTACGACAATCATCTAGTTCAACCATCTGACTAATTCAGGACTGACCAAGGGTTAAAACCTGTTATTAAGGGCATTGTCCAAAAGACTCTTAAACACTGACAAGCTTGGGGTACTGACCACTTCTCTAGGAAACCTGTTCCAGGTTTGACCTCTTAGTAAAGGAATGTTTCCTAATGCTCAGTCTGAACCTGCCCTGATGCAGCTTTGAGCCATTCCTATGTGTCCTGTCACTGGATCCCAGGGAAAAGAGCTCAGAAACTCCCTCTCCGTTCCCTTCCTCAGAAAGCTGTAGAGAGCAGTTGGGTCACCCCTCAGCCTCCTTCCCTCCAAACTAGAATAACCCAAGTCCTCAGCTATTCCTCTCAGCATATGCCTTCCAGCCCTGTCACCAGCTTTGTTGCCCTCCTCTGTATGCATTCAAGGACTTTCAGATCCCTCTTACATTGTGGGGCCCAGCACTGCACACAAGCACTCCAGGTGAGGCCATACCAATGCTGAATACAGTGGGATATTTGACTCCTTTGAATGGCTGGTTGTGCTGTTTGATGTACCCCAGGATGGAGTTTTCCCTCTCATTTCCCAAGGCTTCCTCCTGTGTCATGGTGAGCACCTCTCAGTTTAGGGTCACCAGCAGACTTGCTGATGGTGCATTCATCTCCTGCATTCAGATCATCAATAAATATTTTGAACAGGCCTGGCCCTAGACCTGAAGCCTGAGGAACATCGCTGCTGCCCTTTCACCAGTCAGATGTAACCCCACTCACTGCAACCCTCTGGGCTCTGCCCTTCAGCCAGTTCTTCACTCAGTACACTGTGAACTTGCTTGTCCCACAGCTGGACAGCTTGTCCAGAAGTATGCTGTGAGGGGCAGTTATCAAAAGCTTAACTAGAATCCAGAAAAACTACGTTTCTTACCTTCCCTTCATCCACTAAGTGGGTGACTTTATCATAGATCATCAAAGTAGTTAAACCGGACTTGCCTTTATGAATACGTGTTGACTGTGCCTGATGATTGCATCGTTGTTTGAATGCCTTTCAGTATTCAGTATAATCTTCTCTATATTTTTTTCCAGGAACTGAGGTTCTGTAGTTCTCTGGTTCTTCCTTTCATGCCCTTTATGTAGACTGGAATAACACTGGCAAGCTTGCAAGTTAGCAGGGACTTCTCCAGATTCCCAAGACTTCTGGTAGAAGACCAAGAGGGGTTCTAGCATAACTTCAGTACTCTGGCATGAATCCCATCAGGCTCCATGGACTTGTGAATATTCAGCTTTTACAGTTTCAGTGTCCCAGACTTTGAGTTTGAGAAATACCTTGTGGTAAACTCTGTGAACTCTGACTGTATGTAAAAGGCTATGTTGCCAGCAGCAAATCTAATACATATAGATACACCTGGGAGTTTCCTAAAAACACCCAGAAAATGTTCTGTACATAAAAAATTCATAAATCAGGAGCTCAGTTATTACGTTTCACATATTTTAATTTTTGAATGGCAAGGGTTCTTTTTCTCATGTTGCATATCCAGCTTTATTTGTCTGCAGAATAAGTGTGTTGAATGATGTATTGATGGTCAATGTGTCATTCCATTAAACCTCTGATATTTCTCCTCCTTTATCAACAGGCTAAACTCACAGTGACATTCCTTGAGAGGCAGACATTAATTTTCAAGGCCTGGGTTTTCCTAGTATTGTCATTTAAATAGCCATGAATTTCTGCCATGAACTTATTACCAGTATGCTCTTTAGTTTAATTGATATGTTTTATCAGCTATATATGCTGGAGCCATCTGTTTATATTTTTCTTTTATTACCAAAAGTAAAAATACAAACACAGTAAATCCCCATTTTAGCTGAATTTAAATACTATTTCCTCAATATAGCGTAACAAACAATTTCTGTTAACCATCTGGCTGGCAAAGTGACTTAGTCTCTGACAGGTCTTTGTTAGAAATTAAATAATTTTGTACCCACTATTTATTGCCTCTAAAGTATCAGACACTTTTCACTTGCAGTGCTGAATGTTTCTAATGTATCTCCTGTTAGTGCCAGGTTTATTTTTGAATCTTCCTTGCCTTCTGCCCTACTGGAGTTTTCTATGATGTCCTTCATTTCACCACTTGATAAAAGTGTAAGACTGGACTGTAGCTGTCTGCAAAGACAGAGCAATCATCAACAATTTGGGAAGCTACAAATGGTTTGTTTTCTATTAAGGTGTATTCTCTGCAGTTTTCACAGCGGACATCTTTGCCACATGCAGTTCTTAGCAAAGAATGTGTTATGAAGTCTCATGAAGTAGAGCAGCCATGAATCCCTAAAATAAAGGTGTGAATTGCTGTTTCATTGTCATTTTGGAATGGTTTGGATTGGAAGAGACCTGAAAGACCATCTAGTTCCAACCCTCCGGCCATGGGCAGGGACACTTTCCACTAGACCAAGTTGCTCAAAGACCTGTCAAACCTTGAACACTTTGTACATGTTGCTGACAAAGATGTTAAATTGGCAGTCCCAATCCTGACCCCTGAGGAATAACACTTGTCAATGGGCTCCACTTGGACATTGTGCCATGGACCATAACTCTTTAAGTGAGACAATCCAGTCAAATCCGTATCTACCAAGTGGTCTACCCATCAAATCCATGCCTCTCCAATTAGGGAGAAGGCCGCCAAATCTGCCAAGCACCATTTGCACTTAGTAAAGCCATGTTGGATGTCATCAGTCACTTCCTTGTTTTCCCTCTGCCTTAGTATACTTTCCACGAGGATTTGCCAGGTTCCAAGGTGAAACTGACCTGTAGTTCTCCAGGTCTTCCTTTTTTCCCTTTTTGAAAATGGGGCTTATGTTTCCCTTTTAAAATCAGTGGAAACTTCATTGGACTGCCACAACTTCTCAAATTTGAAGTAATTTCCTTGGCCAGTTCCCTCAGGACCTGCGGATAAATTTCATCAGGTCCCATGGACTTGGACATCTTCTGGTTCCTTAGATGGTATCAAACAACTTTTTCCTACAGCAGGTGGTTCTTTGTTCTCCTAGTCCTTACCTAGTCCCTACCTTTGCCTCCTGCTGCTTGAGCAGTGTGGCTGGAACACTTGCAGGTGAAGATCAAGGCAGAAAAGTTGATGAGAACCTCAGTGATTTCCATGACCTGGAAAACTAGGTCTCCTATTTCCTTCTGGAAAGGGCCCAGGTTTTCCCTAGTCTTCCTTTTATCACTGAGGTACCTGCAACAGCTTTTTTTGTTGCCCTTGGCATCCCTGGCCAGATTTAATTCTGTCAGGGCTTTAGTTTTCCTAATCTGATCCCTGGCTGCTTGTACGATCTCTCTATATTTGCCTGTCCTTGCTTCCACCCTTGGGCTTCTTTTTTGTGTTTGTTTGTCCAGAAGCTCCTTTTTCATCCACATAGGCCTCCTGGAATTTTTGCCTGATTTCCTCTTTGTCAGGATGTGCTCCTGAACTTGGAGGAGGTGATCCTTGAATATTAACCAGCTTTCTTGAACCCCTCTTGGCCTGATGCCTTCTACTGCACTGTGCAGGTATAGGACCTTGTAACTTGTTTAAGTTATTCTTCTTGTATAACGAGGGTGAGTGTGATTATTTGTACAAGTGTTATGTTTGGGAAGCAGAAATAGCTGAAAGGGCTTCACTCTCTATGAGTCTGCTGTCAGCCCAGGCGGAAATGCTCTCTGATAAAGCAGACTCTGATAGACTCCTCTTTGGTCTCCTCTCTGCAGATCTAGGGTCCAGCTAGTAAAGATAAATCATCATTTCTGCTTGTATTTCAGAAGGTCTTTATAGGTTCTTCTTCATCTTCTTGACTGATGGAATGCCATTCTTATGACAAGTTTTATCATAAGAGTAAGTGAATAGGATAAAGGTCTTGATTCAACTTTTTCCTTGGTATTTTGCAGTCTTGCAAAAGATCCTGTGACAGCAAGGTGTGAAAATGTCTCTGTCAGGGAGACAACAGAACTGAGATGTACAAACTTCACCATCAACTTCACCATCAGTCTCTTTTTACAAAAAGGGACTGCATGCCACAGTTATTTTTATGAGAAAACTAACAGTATTTTATGAAATGACCTTGTAGTAATTACTGTATATAATTCCGATCTAAAATGTTGTAGTTTTCTCTTTCTCATGGTCTTCATTTAAAGTTAAAATTGAGCTTCCTTTCTTTTTGATTGTTTCATCCAGCTTAAATTTTCAGGATGTTAGAGAGGTGAGAGGGATACAAAGAAGTACACTGTCCTGTAGAATCATATTTTTTGATTCTAAATTAATAATTAATAAATTATATTTTCTAGGGGAAGATGGATAATTTATAACAATAATAAAATCTTGGTCCATTTTTAGAAGCTTGCAATACTGATTTAAGATTAAATGATGTGAAAGATAAAAATACATACATTTCCATTTTTATTCTTTTTATGTTTGCAACATATCCTATGTACTTCCATGGTATATAGTGTAAACAAACATTTTCCTCACAAAGGTTGATTTTAACCATTATATTTGTATAGACAAATGTGCCAGCATCTGTAGAACTAGCACTGTTTTTGTGCATCAGCTTATATGCTATGTATGTCACACACATAATACCCAATATAGAATCAAGATTAATGGCTTTCTGTATCAAGTGTTTGAGGACACTCTTCTTTTTCCAAGTACAGTCATTATTTCTTACAGTTGCAGTTTTCTTTTTTAACTCCTGGAGGCAGATAGTCTTGCAAAGCATGGGTGAGGGGCTTTGGCTTTGCTCTATTTAGCTGCATCACTCATTTTACCTAAATCTTGCCAATCAAACTGCAGTGAGGTGTGTTTCAGCATTGAACTTTCCAGCAAAATTAGCAAGTTTTCAAGAAGCTAGTCAAACAGAGATTTATTGTGGTAAGACTATTGAAATAAAGGGAATAAGAAAATATTTTCCTGATAAGACATTATTTTTCTCCTTCTAATATTGATAAGGGTGCTGTTTACATAACCTGAAAGGGGAATAATGAAGGAAACATGAGGCTTCCTCTCTGTTGAGAGGCAGGACTTCATAAGGCCATGAAAAAATCTGCATTCCAAATATGTTAAATCAATATGAGAAAGATATTTGTTTGTATCACAGCCAACCATATCCCCATTTGCAAAGTATCCTAGCTATTATTATGACTTGAATTAGGAAAAAGTTGTAGAAATAATTAATGTTTTCAAAACTATTGAAAACTACAGTGAAAAGATTCCCTCTAAACATTTTATATTTTGCATTTCTGTTTTTAGCACTTGGATTAATTAAAAGAATAGATTAAACTGAGTTTTGTGATTCTAATAGTGAAAAAAATGTTGTCTAATACATAATTCCATGAATGAATGTGGCAAAAAGTGTTAAAGGTAATTTGGGGAGAAAACAGCGTGGCAGGTTCCTGACCCTGTGCGTGACCCTTATCTGTTTAAAATGCAAACACTGAGCCAATAGGAAATGTCCATCAGCTTTAATTGCTTTGCAACATGTCTCCAAGAGTTCTTGATGATTAGATGAATTTTCTTTATTTTTTTTTTTTTTTGAGCAGGATAGTTCTTGGGATGGATGAACTCTTTGCATTATACTACTTTTAGATCAAAAGAATTAGATGCCAATGACTTTTGGAGACCTGTGGCATGAAGTTGCCACACAGGCGACTCCATAATGTTTGCAAAAAAATTAGTGAAAAGTATGGATTAATTAAATATTTCTACCTGAGACACTGCAAATTTAACTGAATGTTTTGCATTCACCTTTTCTCTGTCTATTCAAAACTAATACTTAAGTGCAACATTCCTTGTTATAAATGCCTTCTATTTGCAAAGGATATCTCCATGTTAAAAGGAACTTCCATTGCCTTTATACCTTGTAGCTGTTATGCTTTGGTAGAGATTAATTCCTTTAGACAGGGGAAATGTTCAAATTTAAGTGCACACAAATATTTATTGCTAAGGCAAGTTTCAATGTTTGGCCCTTTCTAGAGAAATGTTCATTCATGGGAGCAGAGATTCCTGATCTAGCCCTACTGCCTGTTGATGCACTTAGGAGCATAACATCACTGATGACAGTTTTAACAGATGATTAATTATTGTCAAGTCTTTCGAAAAGAATTCACAGTATTTCTAAGTGGAAGAAAAACAGTGTTATGGCAAGGAGAGAACAGTAAAACCAATGTGGATTAAGTGCATATTTGGACTCCTAAAATACTTTGTTGGGTTTGAAGAAAAAAGATAAGAAATGGAGATTCAAACGCAGTACACAATTGCACCTTCTCCTGATGTATTGCAATGTGTCTCTGAAAGAACACACAGTGAGTTGAAACCTTTGTTCAGTGATTTTCTTCAAGGAGATTCCTGTGTCTTCAGTCAGTAGAAATTTACAGGACACTGAGAGCTCCTGACACTGAATTCCTTCATTAGAGAACCAAATTTTCTGATGGTACTATTATGCATATGTGGCTGCAAATTCCCTAGCAGAGAATTACCTCACAGACTTTATGTCTCGGATCTCTGTTCAGCATCTTGCTTCCCCTGTCCTTCACAGTGCTACTCTTGGAGGGGCCACAGGGCTCTGCTTTCTGAAAACTCTCATTGGTCAGGTGTGAAAATGGCATTACTTGCTCTGCACTTGGGAGCTATCTGGCAACAGTTTTAAGACTGACCTCAACAACAAGAAAATAGGTTTATCATTTTAATTTCCTCTGCATAATCACCTTCTCTGTGCTGCGGGGATGCGTACACGGCACAGTCTACATCAAAGAGGTGTTGCTAGTCTGTACAGTTGGGGATTGTGTCATGCAACAAGTTACTATAGCACATCAGGATACTTGCAAATAAATCTGAGAAACTAAATAGTTCAGTTTGGTTCTCTGCTCAAAATTATATAGTAGGGGAAAATTCTCTAATTAGATCGAGGAAGATGGCATATCCTGTGATTTTTAACATTTGTTGTTAATATTTATTTTTTTTTAAATGTTAAAAAACACAAAATTGCTTTGAAATAAATATAGGTTCACTTTGGATTGCTTGTTATGTTCAAGCAGTGATGGTTCAGGAGAAATAAAGTTTTGGGGAAGAAATGAAATCTTTCATTACTGTTTCATGGAAAAAAACCAGGCAAGATGTTGGGCATGCTGAACCTTCTTTAGGCCTTAAAACAGAAAGAGACATCTTCAGGCAATGTAAAATTCAAGAATAATTGTTTCGACATTAGCTTATCTAGGTTAATCAATTACAGGATTTATGAGGGATGAATAACATCACAGGTGGGAGGAATGGGGAAAGGGTTGGAATTCTTTATAAATCCTGTATATTTCTCCATACCAAAAGAACGTGCACAGTCAATAAAGGTGAGCATCATTCAGCTGTCAAAGTGAAAGTATTTTTCAGGAAGCAGCTGTTCCATCTCTGAGATCATACCCCTTGAGGGGGACCTGTGAAATACATTAAAATGACAAATTGGAGGATTAAAAGTCATAACTCTATTCACTTCTGAAACTCCTGGACTCTGAGAAAGCATTAATTTCAAGGCATATCACAGTTATTTCCACAAATCTCTTCCTTCTTGATTTCTTGCTCTTTGACTTTTGCTTATTCTTTCTCTTTCCCTTTTGGTTCCATGAACTTCTGTACATGTTAAAAACAGGAGAATAATATTGTCACCTCTCCCCTTGCTAATGACCTTTTCTCTACAGGTACTGATTACACCTTCCTTTCAAACCAAGTGGTTACTAAATTGACTTGAACTCAAACGAGTTTTTCCCAAGGCGAAAGTTGTTTAGCTTTGAAGGATGTTACTGGCTTAGATCTGGTGCTACTAGAAAGCCTGCCTGCTGTATTTTTGGGCTCTATACCAGTTGCCTAATGAAGTCTATTATGTCTCCCTGAAAACCTCATTTCACTTTTCAGGGAGTTTATTTTATTTTATTTGCTAAAGCGTTTAAATGAAATTCATAAAACTTGCTCTTCTGGTTTTGGCTGGCATAGAATTAGTTTTCTTCTTATTAGTAGCTGCTTCAGTGCTGTGCTTTGGATTTACTATAACAATAATGTTGATAACACATTGATGTTTTGGTTGTTGCTAAGTAGTGCTTATTCCCAGTCAAGGACTGTTCAATTTCCCCTGCTCTGCCAGGGAGAGGATGCACAAGGAGCTGGGTGGTGGGTGAGGGGAGATAGCCAGGACAGTTGATCCCAACTGGCCAAAGAGGTATTCCATACCACAGAATGTCATGCTCAGTATGCAACTGTGGGGGTTGGCCAGGTGTCACCGATTGCTGCCAGGAGGCAGGCTGGGTATCAGTCAGCATGTAGTGAGCAATTGTACTGTGCATCACTTATTTATCTTGAGTCTTATTCCTTTCTCTATCTCCCTTTTTAATTACTATTGTTATTATTATTATTATTATAATAACTGTTATTTACTATGATTATAATTAATTATGATTATATTTTCTTTTGTTTCAATTATTAGCTGTTTTTTATCTCAACCCACAAGGTTTAATGTTTTTTTCTGATTCTCCCTTCGCTCCCCAAAGTGAGGGGGGAGTACAAGATGGAAGCTGCATGGTGCTTAGTTGTTATCTGGCTTCAAACCCCTTGCAAATATTTTCCAGTGAATTAAATCTACATTCTTTGGTAAATATAATGTTGGAATAAGAAGAAAAATACTAATACCTACTTATGAATTTAGAAGCCTGCCGCACGGACCTTCCTCATTTTTTCCTTAACATATCAAATAGTTTTGATTATAACAAGGAGTCAGAATTTTTTTGGTTAGTGACACATGATCTACAGCCACTTTGACTGTGAAGGTTTGGGCATCATTTACCGCCCTCTCCAGCAAGAAGAGGAGATATATCTTGGTCCTCTAGGCTTCAAGAAATGAAATGGGAATTGATTTATAGTTACTATTAGTTCCCTGTAGAATGAGAAGGATCTAATAGAAGACACTCAAAGCCTTAAGATAGTCTCAGTTCTGGTAGCAGTACTTGTGTCAGGCTTGGCTTAATGTCGATACCTTCTCCTTGGCTTGTGGGACTAGCACAGTTAGTGGGGAAAAGTGAGCCTAGATAAAGCATATGATGCAAAGATACTAACTAAGAAAAACAACTTCAACAACAAAAACACTCCCCAAGAAACCCCCAACAACCCCTCCCCCTCAAGTTACTCTTTGGACTTA
>NW_020955943.1:392366-394987 GCF_003031625.1 Empidonax traillii
TGGCTTAATGTCGATACCTTCTCCTTGGCTTGTGGGACTAGCACAGTTAGTGGGGAAAAGTGAGCCTAGATAAAGCATATGATGCAAAGATACTAACTAAGAAAAACAACTTCAACAACAAAAACACTCCCCAAGAAACCCCCAACAACCCCTCCCCCTCAAGTTACTCTTTGGACTTACTAGTAGTCTATTTCCTTTAATGAACTTTATTTATATTGTGCTGATGGTTGGATAATGTCTCATGATTCTCTCCATCTTTTCTTCTTAAACCACAGATTCCTGTGCTTCTCAACCTGAGTAAAGATCCAGATGTTAACCTACCTATGAAACCATTAATCTTCTCATTGGCCATGGGTGCGTGCCTTGGAGGTAAGAGTTTATGTGAGAAAGCTGACATAAGGTGACAGCTATGCAATTATGACATGGGTAAACTGGCACAATAGGTTCAGTCATTTTACTGTGCAGAGCATATGGAGGGCCTGATCCAGCTCCTTTTGACTTCAAAGCACTCCTGGATAAGGATTCCAGTTGCTGCTGCTACAATAGGATTTTTGCAGTCTGTTTTTGAAGTCTTTATCTGCATAATCTACAGACACACAAAGAAGCAGTCCAGATGGTGCTTATAGGGTTCTGATCTTTTGTGAAGAGAAAAGACAAAGATACGTTTAGATTTCGGAACAGAGAGCCATCATTGCTCATTGAAAAGATGCAGAAACTATATAATAGCTGAGATCTGAATGCTTGATTCAAAGTCTGAAGTTACTGAGAGGTTTTCTGGCTGGCTTACAGAAATGATTTGAGTATCCATTTTCTGACCTTTTTCACTCCTCATTCAAAGGAAAGTCCTTTAGAATTCTTTGGGAAATGCACCTCTAATAATGAAATTACCAACCATTCTTTTAGTGCCCATCTTTGTGTAAACTGGGATTTTGTGTTTTGTCAGTGCATTAGTTGATTTCATAATTTTTTTTTTAATTAAAAATATGGCATTTATGTGTTATAGGCCCAGGATTTCCTCTCTAATTGTTATAACAATAAGAGAGAAAAGCCATTCAGTAGGTTTCAAATTAATATTTACAGGGTTTTTTTTACATTCTGCTAATGGCTTGTGAAGGTGTTACAGCACAACATTTCCAAATAGCAGGTCCACTAAGTGCAATTAAAGTGTGTAAGAATTTAATGAGAAATAAAGTTAGTATTATTTTTTTTTTACTACTTAGAATTTTAATGCTAATTATATTGTGTTGGGCTGTGTTTTGATCCCTAAATATTTAGGTAGTTAGTTTATATAAAGTTAAAATGGGTAAAATGTTGTTTCACCCTGGATTCATGCCTTCTTTCCCTCCATACCTCTCCAAATAGTTTCCTTGACTTTACAGGGATTAAAACTAAAACCAGTTTTGTGTGTAATACAAGTTCTGGTTTGTTTATTTAGCTAAGTGATTGCTAGTACAAGTGACCTTAATACCTAACAAAGATTATAGTGATGCAATTTACAGATTGAATTTTAAGAGCATGTTGCAATTCCAGGACAATTTATACCAAACAACAGTTATTCATTTGAGAAATATCTTTTCATGCTCACCATTACTCATCATTATATTGTGACTTTAATCTGTTTCTCATTAAAACCAGAGATTTGAATAATCAGCATATCTTTATATAGATGTTTGCCATAAAAATATTATCTTTCTTTGCATTTTGATTGGACTCAAAGTTCTTAGAGGTCTTTTGCAACCTAAACGACACTATGCTTCTGTGAATTTGTTGGTCACTGAGCATACTCTCATTTCATTAAATTTTCAGATTAAAAAAAAAAAAGCATAAGGAGCATAAAGTTAGCCAGATTATGCTGACATATTCTCAGTGGGAGGCACTTCACCAGCCTTGGAACCTTAACAAGTCTCAGCTGATTTTCCTCCAATATCTGTTATCATCTTAACCCAGGTTCCCTTAATTTGATTTGTTGGAGGGGTGAATTTTAAGAGACTTCTATGTGTATGCAGTATGAGACAAAAGTAAAAAAGTAAACATTACCATGAGAATTATTTGAATTAAAGAGATTAGAGATCCATAGGAGATGCCTAGGTAGGTTCCATACAAATATTTGGATAAAAAGTTATTATTAACAAAAGCTTAAACTCTTCAGACTGTCATCTATTAGGATAAAGCTGAGCATTTGTGGTGTTAGCCTGAAATTTAATATGCTTCTGATTTTCCATAGTCAAAACAAAAAGCTAATGGACAGGAGCTTATTGTTGGAGAATAAATAGTGTGGAAAAGCTTTATGTTTAGAAGATGTAGTCCTAAAAGGTAGGGGAAAGGGGCTTTTATTTTTTCTAGAAAGGAAGTGTTGATAGCTTTTAAAAACAATTTCCAAAAGAGAATTCTTATCAGCTCTGAAGTCATGTGAAAGAATCCTCAAGGAAGACTAATCCCATTCTGGAGGGAGTAGATGAAAATGATATCATTGCTGCCTGATGCTTAGGGCAAAAATTAGATCTTATCACTGTTTATGCAACCAAAGGAACTTGGATAAACAAGACATTTTGTAGAGGAGTCTGATGGAATAACACATTATAACTATATATTTTAGGGTTAGCTGTTTACTACATAATGCA